>NC_083575.1:17227967-17350467 GCF_027579695.1 Neoarius graeffei | reverse complement strand
TTTCAAAAGCATCGGACCGGATGGCAGATAAAGAATAACTCGAATGTGTCTGTCTGTATTTCAAAAGCATCAAACCAGATGGCCCATGAAAAATTGTAAAGATATGGGTCTAATCCACTTTTTTAATTTTCTTCCAAAAGTTACACTGGGTGAATACATTATGTCATAACGTCCTGTGATTGGCCGATCGCGGATGAATGACAAGTCACCTCTCATCAGTGAGTAGGAGTGCATTTTGGCATGACACCACATGATGCTGTTATCAGCTGGGTAGGTATACCACTAACATTCAAAGAAAATGACAGGTTTTGGACCCTGACAGTTTGTTTTTTTTTTTTAAATTGTATTTTAACCCTCTAGAGTTGAGAGCTTCGCCGGCGAAGCTTGTCAGGTTTAGAATGAGTAGGTCATGTATTTAGATAAATATCTTTGCAAGTTTTTATCATACATGCATGATAAACATTGACAAACTTTATACTTTACACTTTCATATGTGCCCACTGCCAAATATTATATTTTTTAAATTGCCTAAATTAAATGAAACATAGAACTTTTTTAGTTCAGCAGATTTTAGTCTGAATACCAAATGATATTACCATGTCTAGTTTTGAGTCATTTTAAAAGTCATTTTGTTACCAAAGTTACTTGGACTCTCATACTCAATTTTAACTCTATTATGTAAGAATAGTTGTATTGTTAATGACTAAGTTTATTATAGTCTTATTGCAACCATAGTATAAAAATAGTCATCCATCTATTATCTGTAGCCAGTTATCCTGTACAGGGTCACAGGCAAGCTGGAGCCTATCCCAGCTGACTATGGGCGAGAGGCAGGGTACATCCTAGAGAAGTCGCCAGGTCATTGCAGGGCTGACACGTGGAGACAAACAACCATTTTTTGACCTACGGTCAATTTAGAGCCACCAATTAGCTTAACCTGCATGTCTTTGGACTGTGGGAGAAACCAGAGCACCCGGAGGAAACCCATGCAGACACGGGGAGAACATGCAAACTTCACACAGAAAGGCTCTTGTCAGCCCCTGGGCTTGAACCCAGGACCTTATTGCTGTGAGGTGACAGTGCTAACCACTACACCACCATGCTGCCCTGGTTGAAAACCACGTAATCTGTATTTACGTATTTTTAATTAATCAGATTTTCAGTATTCATAGTATTCAGTATTTCACACATTTTAAAAGTCAGATAAATTTAAATAGCCTATATTTTTTCTACATTGACAAATTCAGAATTAATAATTCAGTTTTCAAAAATTCAAAAACCTATATTCTTCAGGTTGCTAATTTTAGTGCTCAAATTCAACCGTCTTCCACAAAGTTCAAAATGAAAATATTTTACTTCAACTTTCAGGGTACAGAGGGGTAAGGAAAGGCAATAGAACCTGGAGCAAATGAGCCTGGAAATTCTTCAGACCCATATGCAAACGGAGTATAAGAAGCCACACTCATATCCTCATATGACAGGCCTGTATACATTTTTATTTTGTGACTAAACATCTGATGGGAACAGAAACACACACACACACCCAGACAGAGAATTTTTTTTTTTTTTTGAATTTTCAAAATGTCATTTATTACAAAAGAACTTTAAAAGACATACAAAAATATCATTGCGCTATTTTTAGATTGCATGAAAAGTGAATCATGTTTGCATGAATAAATGAAATTGAATAAATAGCACACAGAAGTTTGAACAAAACGTATCAATTGACATGTAAAAAATTTTTAAAATGCACAATGTCATCCGAGACCGCACACAAAGCATTGTTGACACCATATGTCTTCAAAGGTTTCAACATCTCTCATTTCTTTATAAAAACGAAAATTAATTAAAATTCTTGATTTCACCAAAGTAGTAAAAACCAGTACAAGGTCAAACCCTGAATTGTGTTCTACCTTGTTTCTCCTGCTGACATAGACATTTTAGCCTGCCCAATGATGAAATTCAGCAGTTTCCTTTTCAGCAGTTTCCTTTGCTTCCTTGAGTATTTAAAACCAAAAAAGAAAATTTCCATTGAAAATTGTTCATTAAAAAAACCAAACAATCTTCTTAAAATCGAAAATAAAGACTCCAAGCGTGTACAATGCATGAAAGCATGAAAAACAGTTTCTCTTTGTGTGCAAAAAGGGCAATCATGACTCACTTCAGAATTTAAAACACAAAAGAATTGATGGCAACTGCACCATGTAAAACTCTCCATTGCAAATCCCCAACCCTTTTATTTAATGGTGACTTGTAAAGTGCTCTCCAGTGTGGTTTGACTTGCTGTTCTACTTGTAGAACAGCATACCATGGTGTATCCATTCTAGCTTCAAGACACTTACTATTCAAAGATCTCACACAAAGATTATAAAATATTTTTCTGGACGCTCGATGTGGCCCCAGAAACATGACATTTTCCAAAAAAACATTTAAAACTTCAGAAGATACAGTAAAACATGGTATTGGATCACACTCATTAGGACTAGGTAGATCCTTTTTGTATTGATCCAACAACCTTAAACTCCCTTCTGTCAAATGGGACTGCAGTTCTAAAAGGAATCTTACAACTACACGAATGGATCTCATTCCCAGGTGTTCAGCCACTGCCTCAGGATTCTCAAAACCTGGCCCTGCCAGATCCTTCAAAGTGATGATCCCAGCCTTTAAAAACATCTCAGAAAAAGAAGGAAAATGCTTCTCGTGTGAAGTCCAGGAGTGAGCCATATACAAGTGGCTCCTTCAGTAGCCAAAACAGAGAATCTGTATTAAGAGGTCTATGGACCTTTAAAAAGTTCCAAACCTTAAAAATATTCCAGTAAAAAACAGGGAACTTATTTAAATCCATCATAGAAGGGTTCATCCAAAAGAGGGTTCTGTCCAATCCCAGGCCCTCAAATGTCCTCAGGATCGCACAGGCCACAACTTTCCAGCTAGAGTCCACAGTGCCATCCAGAAGTCTCTGTATGAATTGGAGCCGGAAGGCTGCAGTTCTACTCTGCAGGTGAACCAACCCTTGTCCACCTTCATCTTTAGGTAAAAACAGTACACCTTGTTGAACCCAATGTAGACCATCCCCCCCCAAAAAAAAAAAAAAAAAAATCAACTAATATTGATTGTACCTTGGATAAAAACTGTACTGGAGGGTCTATGCAGGGAAGCCTATGCCAAAGGGATGAAGCCACCAGGTTATTTACTATTAGAACATGCCCTCTATAGGACAATTTCTTAACCAAGAAATTCCACCTACTGAGACGGCCCTTAATCTTTTCAATAATTCCCTCAAAATTTTTCTGTATAAAATTTTCATCACCCAGGAAAACCCCCAGATATTTAAAACCATCCCTGGACCATGCTAAGCCTCCTGGGAGGCATGGTGCACCATGAGCCCACTTACCAGCCAACAAAGCCACACTCTTCCCCCAGTTAACTCTGGCAGAAGATAAAATGTCCTCAAAAAAATCATCAAAAACTTCAACCATAATGTCTACATCCCTTTGGTTACCAACCAGAATGGCCACATCAGCGTAAGCTGATAACTTAAAAGAACAAACACAATCAGGAAGTGTTACACCCTGCAGTTTGGCTCTCAACGGAATCAACAGAGGCTCTATGGCCAAAGAATACAACATGCCAGAAAGGGGACATCCTTGTCTAATTCCCCTTAAAACGAACACACAAGTCACCATTAATTTTTAAAATACTTTCACAGTCACAGTACAGAGCTCTAATTTTCTTTATAAAATCAAGGTTAAAACCAAAAGCAGTTAAAACACTCCATAAATAATTATGCTCAATTCTGTCAAAAGCCTTTTCCTGATTGACTGAGATCAGGCCAAAGTCCAAATTTAGAAGTTTTCCAATATCTAAAATATCTCTAATAAAACCAATATTATCATAGATGAGCCTGCCTGGCACACAATAGGTCTGGGCAGGTTCAATTACTTCTCTCAACACTTCCCTGAGCCTGTTTGCAAGAACTTTTGAGAGTAGCCGATATTCAACACAGAGGATAGGATACAGGTCTCCAGGACCTTATGTCCTTCAGATCCCCCGTCTTAGGCAGCAATGTCAGGATTGCTCTTCGACAACTGAGTGGCAATTGCCCCTTGGCCAAGCTGTCCCTCAAGACAGCCAGTAGGTCTGCGCCTATTTCTGGCCAAAAGGACTTGTAAAAGTCAACCGGCAAACCATCAATACCCGGTGCTTTGCCACACTCCATGCTCTGGAGGGCCTTGTTCAACTCATCCCAGGTAATCGCCCTTCCCAGATCCTGATTTGCCTGCCCAGAAACCTTGGGTAGATTCGTGAGAAAGGGACTGTCCAGAGCCTGCTCATAGGAGATTTCACTCCTATACAAATCCTGAAAGAACTCAACTGCCCTCCTACGAATATCACCATGGTTGGTCAAGAGATTTCCATTTCCAGAAACAAGACCATGTATAAGCCTTTTCTGGCCATTTTTCTTTTCCAGATTATAAAAGAATTTAGAAGGTGCATCCATTAATTCTGCACTCTGGAATCGAGACCTGACCAGAGCTCCTTGTGCTTTAAAAGGATAGTTCGGGATTTTTGACATGAATCTGTATGGCATCCCCGTCAACAGTGTCATGCAAACACACTGACTTACCCCCGACAGCATCCTGTGAGTCCAGTTCTTGTCCAGTTTTGGTCCAGACGAAAGTAGTCCGGCAAGTTTGTTGGGGTCACGAAAGTAAAACGTTTTTCGTCTCAAAACAGTACGTGTTCAAAAGAGTGATATATTTGCATCACAAAACCGTTGCCAAATAAAAAGTCAGACCTCGAAATCGCTTGGCACTATTTTCTCTCCCTTCTTATCACTGCGCGCTGCCGCCAGGTGACAGCCACAGCTGTTTCATTCATTGTTTACTAGTGATGGGAATTTCGGCTCTTTTGGCTCTTCTTACTATAAGGAGCCGGCTCTTTCGGCTCCCAAACGGCTCCTGAGATTTTATTTTTGATTTAAAGGAATACGCCACCCCCAGATGAAATTGAGTCAGTCCCTGCAGTCCCTAGAGTTGGATGAGTGAGCCAAAGCGTTTTGTAGCCGACCCAGCCATTGTCCTGATCTATAAACACCCAGGTTAGCTTAGCTTAGGTGCTGTAATCCGGCGTGTCCAGCTAGCATTGTCGTTGCAAAAGTGAATTAAATAACTCAAGATTTTTTATAATTATTTCTCATGACTTATACATTCACATCGAGTACACATATCAATGCAAATTAACGCGAAGGGATTTACTAGACCAATTTATATCTGGAAAACCCGTTTTCAGGCGCTGCGCGGTGTCTTTGCGCCTTCCTTTTCCTACCTATTCCTTTAATTGCTGCAATTAACTAGTTAATTCTGATTCTATTTCTCCTCTCAGTCATAATCTGTCCTGCTTTTGAAAAGATCCTCTCTGGGGGGACAGATGCTGCCACTACTGAGGTATTTCACCCATGTGACCAAGTCATGTGATGCTGCTATTTTGGACGGCACGGCTCGAATCAGTTTGAATGCGAGGAAGGCGACAAACGAAAAAAAAGAAAAAGGAGCGAGATGCAGAAAACACCTTCACTATCCAGTGACGTAGGGCATTTACAGGGCGAGCAGAGGGAGAGGTATTTGCAAAAATTGAGGTTAGCAGGCTTAGAGAACGACGTTTACCTGCTTCCACCAGGATTGTTCACTGACGTACGGAAGTACACGAAACCCTCGTCTTTACCTGACTTCGGCCCACATGATCTGTATACCTATGTCTTTAAAAACCCATCGCCATACACAGGTATTGATCTGAAAGCGTATAAGATTTTGGATACCTACAAATATTTTGTGTCAGGCTGGGTAACATGCCTACATCAGCGGGTCGTCCCTGGAGCCGGTGGTCGCCATCTTATTACAGCTAAGGTTTGTTCACATTTTCATTTACTTTCGGTCCTCAGGATAAACAAAATGTTATTAAATGTCATTGAAATAACTTCTTAGTCTGTTGAGACATGGCCCATTATAAATTTGCTGTTATCAGGCAATGACCAAGAACTGTATTATTAGGGTCGGTGTAGTTGTAGCAGTGTATTAGCAACTAGCTGTTAGCACTAGCTAATGTCAACAACATCATAGCTGGTATGTGACTGTAGCAATGTTTACATTCAGTCATTTGAATGACTGTTAAAACCTTTCAGTCTCAAGTTTTTCCTTTACTGGATTTACTAGTTTACTGAGCTAGCGCGCTCGGGCAAGCAGGGAGCCAGCGCGCGCTAGCCTGCCTGCTGGCCGGCGCACGCTAGCCTGCCTTCCGGCCGGCGCACTAGCTCAGTAAACTAGTAAATCCAGTAAAGGAAAAACTTGAGACTGAAAGGTTTTAACAGTCATCCAAATGACTGAACGTAAACATTGCTACAGTAACATACTAGCTACTGTTGTTGACATTAGCTAGCTTGACGTTCAAAATGGCGGACACCGGGGCGTCACGTGACCCTGTGACGTCAGGTGAAATACCTCAATACACATCCTCCGTGCCATCACGTGTGTAAGCCGTGGATAGAGTGCAGCTTTGGTCTCCCACCAGCTTAGTGGGTCTGCGTTTCGCTGTCACCTGGCAGCAGCGCGCAGTGATAAGAAGGGAGAGAAAATAGTGCCAAGCGATTTCAAGGTCTGACTTTTTATTTGGCAACGGTTTTGTGATGCAAATATATCACTCTTTTGAACACATACTGTTTTGAGACGAAAAACGTTTTACTTTTGTGACCCCAACAAACTTGCCGGACTACTTTCGTCTGGACCAAAACTGGACAAGAACTGGACTCACAGGATGCTGTCAGGGGTAAGTCAGTGTGTTTGCACGACACTATTGATGGGGATGCCATACAGATTCATGTCAAAAATCCCAAACTATCCCTTTAATGCCCAGCAAGTCCATTAAAAAATTCTTTATTTTTAAATTTTCCATGTATAAACAATCTCCAGTGACTCCAGCTAACCTTTGGAGTTCCATTATTTCATTCTCCAAGGTTTTTATACGCTGAGCTAGATCACTCATGACATGTGAAGTGTATTGCTGACAATTGTTTTATTTGAGCCTTGCCAAAATCCCACCATTGTTGCAGAGACTGAAAAGTAGACTTTGTGGTTCTAAAATCCCTCCAGAAAAACTTAAAAACATCCCTAAAATGACTATCATGTAGTAAACTAGTGTTAAAATGCCAATATGCACTTTTGTGTCTGGTTGCACTTACATAAAAAGTGCAAAGCACCATACTGTGATCAGAAAATCCCACAGGTAGGATAAAACATGTTTTAAAAAAACCAAGCTGGTGTTTAAAACTATAAAATCGGTCTAGTCTTGCCAGAGAAAGCATATTATCATAAGCATGAACCCACGTATGTTGTTTTTGATCCATGTGGAAATTTCTCCATACATCAGACAGATCATAGGTATTAATTAACTCAATGAGCCTCTTATGAGAAGGCATATGAGGTTCCATATGATTCCTGTCTATACTAAGTTCTGTACAATTAAAATCCCCACCAAGAAGTAAAAACTCTCCAGGATCACAATCCTTTAAAACACCATCTAAGATACTTAAAAAAAAAAAATCATTCTCTCACGCCTGTCTGTTGGCGCATAGACACAAACAAGGACGAAAAATGTATTCTCAAACTGTGCTCTGACTCTTAGGAGTCTACCTTTAATAAATTCATCAACCCGATAAGAAGGAGGAATACAGGTCTGTGAAAAAATAATAGCAACACCACCACTGACTGAAGTGTTGTGGCTTAAGATTGACAAACCCCCAAATTCCTTTGCCCAATCAGCACTATTATTAGGGTCTGTTTGTGTTTCTTGTACAAAAGCCACATCAATGGTTTTTTCTTTAATTATTTCAAAGAGCAAAGCCCTCTTCATACCATCTCTTGCTCCATTCAAATTTAATGACGCAATTTTAAATTCCCCCATGAATAGGAAATAAAAGAAAAAATATCAACATCTTCATTTTGAAAAAACAACAGCGTCGTAGGTTTACTGACTCATATCAGTGTTTAACAAAGCTCTTAGCTTTGTGAGAAACTTACTCAGACGGTAACCCTCCTTATCTGTAAATTTCCCTTCAGCCATATATGCTCTAGTTTTTACCACAAATTGATCAATGTCGGGAAAATATTCGTCAACTATCACATTTCTCGCATTTTTGGTCTTTAACAAAAAAAACTCTTGATGTCTTCTACAGTATACTTGCGACTCGAGAAGCCGCTTTGCCGTAGACTGCAGGTCAAGCTGCATTCAGATTCACTCTCGCTCTCCGCATCAGTGGAGTTGAGGTCAATCAGCAGCTCTCTCTTTTTGGTCTGAGCCCCAGGACTAGATCGGTCCCTTGTCCTCTTTTTGCCTTTAGGAACTTTAAATGGATTTACATCTGTTACCATGTTTTGAATATCACCACCAGTGAAAACATTAAGCATTTCATCCAAGTTTGGGGCTGAAACCACACTACTCTGAGAACTTTCAGTGACGAACCCGAAGTTGGACCTTCGGTGGACATCTTTATCTCCCACATTTCCTGAACAAACTTCCTGATCGGACGGTCTAACACCGGCTTCTTCAACACTGGAAGGCTCCTGTTCAGGAGGCAGAGCCTCATTCGCACCAGCAAGTGCCTTCTCCTTACTCGCGGGGTGTTCTTCCCCGACATTCTCATTCTGCTCGTTTCCCTTATCCCCATTCTCATTCTGCTCGTTTCCTTTATCCCCATTTGCAGAGCTATTGCGCTTTTCGGGACAAGCTCGCGCCAAATGGCCAGTTAGCCCACAACCAAAGCACCTCCTCATCATATGACTGGTGGCATAAATAACAATTAAAGTCATCAACCTGCACACTTAAAGTCAAGTCCAAATCAGAGTCATGTAGTATCCTATAAACATAACGCCTAAATGACACCACATGTTTCAGTAAGGGGGATTTACTCGCTATGGCAATCATCCTGATCGGAGAGACCAGTTTACCATAGCGGGCTAGTGACTGGGTTAAAATGTCATCCGTAATGAAAGGTGGCACATTTGAAAGGATCACTTTCTTAGAAGGGGTAGACAATGGTAGCACCGGGGTAAAAACACCGTCAATCACCACCCCTTGCTCAACCATTAAATTCGCCAATTCTACCGTCTCCAGAAACAAAACAATTGCCTGGTTCATACGGGACGCAGACAAAATTTTATCATGCCCAACGATTTCACCTACGGCTAAAGTACAAACTTCTACGCTGGCGGTGGACGCAATCTTAATTGAGGTATTTTACCTGACGTCACAGGGTCACGTGACGCCCCGGTGCCCGCCATTTTGAACGTCAAGCTAGCTAATGTCAACAACAGTAGCTAGTATGTTACTGTAGCAATGTTGACGTTCAGTCATTTGGATGACTGTTAAAACCTTTCAGTCTCAAGTTTTTCCTTTACTGGATTTACTAGTTTACTGAGCTAGCGCGCGCCGGCCGCCAGGGAGCTAGCGCGCACCGGCCACCGGGGAGCTAGCGCGCGCCGGCCGCCGGGGAGCTAGCGCGCGCTAGCTCCCAGCTTGCCCGAGCGCGCTAGCTCAGTAAACTAGTAAATCCAGTAAAGGAAAAACTTGAGACTGAAAGGTTTTAACAGTCATCCAAATGACTGAACGTAAACATTGCTACAGTAACATACCAGCTACTGTTGTTGACATTAGCTAATGCTAACAGCTAGTTGCTAATACACTGCTACAACTACACCGACCCTAATAATACAGTTCTTGGTCATTGCCTGATAACAGCAAATTTATAACGGGCCATGTCTCAACAGACTAAGAAGTTATTTCAATGACATTTAATAACATTTTGTTTATCCTGAGGACCGAAAGTAAATGAAAATGTGAACAAACCTTAGCTGTAATAAGATGGCGACCACCGGCTCCAGGGACGACCCGCTGATGTAGGCATGTTACCCAGCCTGACACAAAATATTTTTAGGCATCCAAACTCTTATACGCTTTCAGATCAATACCTGTGTATGGCGATGGGTTTTTAACGACATAGGTATACAGATCATGTGGGCCAAAGTCAGGTAAAGACGAGGGCTTCGTGTACTTCCGTACGTCAGTGAACAATCCTGGTGGAAACAGGTAAACGTCATTCTCTAAGCCTGCTAGCCTCAATTTTTGCAAATACCTCTCCCTCTGCTCGCCCTGTAAATGCCCTACGTCACTGGATAGTGAAGGTGTTTTCTGCATCTCGCTCCTTTTTCTTTTATGTTTTTCGTTTGTCGCCTTCCTCGCATTCAAACTGATTCGTGCCGTCCAAAATGGCAGCATCACATGACTTGGTCACATGGGTGAAATACCTCAATAGCGTGCCGCTGCGTGAGGGAATCAAATTTCCCTCAGAGGCAGACATGCTCCCGGCTTAGGAGCAGACGCCCAGGTAAACACAAAACACACTACACACTCCACTAAACCTAAACAAACACAAAACAAACTATACACTCCACTAAACCTAAAGAAACAAAACAAAAGCAAACAAAACAAATATAAGTAAATATTTATATATAGAGAGAGAAATACGGAAAAGTTAGAACACAGCACAGTGGCTGCACTCAAACACTCCATTCACTCACAACGCTCCGCCCACTCACTCCCAGCATCCACTCCAACAGAGAGAGAGAACAAAATGAGGATTGAACAGCAACCACAAATCATAGCTTCTTCTTCTTCTGCGTTTTTTATTGGCAGCTTGCATACAACGTGCACTAACGCCATCTACAGGGCTGAGGTGTGATCCTTGAGGGACTTATACTGCTGCTTTATCAAACTGATATATAAAGAAAAAAAGATGGAGAGCAGTGAAAACTTCAGACTCTATTGGCTAATCCTGTTTCCATCAGGTACCTGACTATAGCTGCTATCTGTCTGTTGGGTGCACTAAGCAAGGTACTCAGTGATATGGGTGTCTTAATTGCCCTTTGCATCTTCTCCCTCTCATTAGAGTACGCTGAACAGTGAACTAAAACATGTTCCACTCCCTCCCTTTCTCCACAATGCATACAGGCTCCTGTCTGGTGCTTTCCCACAATGTGTAACCCACTATTCAGACCTGTGTGTCCAATCCTCAGCCTTGTAATCCACACCTCCTCTCTATGTTTCAGTTCCCCACTCCATCTAATGCCAACCTTCTTCTGTAAGCTGTACAGATGTCTTCCCCTTTCCTCTTGGTCCCATCGATCCTGCCACAATTTGTTAATGTTTTCCTTAAGTATAATTTTCATTTCTGATCTACTTAAAGGAACTTCAAGTTCTACGTGCTCAGCCCCAGTTGCTTCTTTTGCCAACTTATCTGCTGCCTCATTACCCTGAATTCCTCTATGGGCAGGAACCCAAAAAAACTGCAGAAATGTTTTTTGCTGTGTTATCTTGTATATTGTCTGATGAATTTCTTCCAAAAGATCCTGACGGCTGGAAGACCTTCCGCTAAGAATACTAGTTAATGAAGACATTGAGTCTGAACATACTACCGCTTTACTGGGTTTTGTCTCCTCTACCCATTGCAGGGCCAATATTATCGCTATCATTTCAGCTGAAAAAATTTAAAGAAAATCTGATGTCCTTTTTGTAATTTGAACATTAAATTGAGGGACGTGTACTGCCGCACCCGTTTTGCCATCTTGGTCCTTTGAAGCATCGGTATAAATTTGGACTGTGTCATCAAACATTATATCGATATAATGTTGTACAGTCTGATAAACATCTCCAGGTTTAACAATCTCCTTTGCTTCCATGTTGACTTGGGGAAAACAAAAAAACCAAGGGGGAATGATAGGTCTGGCAGAAGTTTTACATACAGGGATACCACCTAACCCCACCTGATTTGCCTGCCTCCCACCCAAAGCTACGTACAGAATGTCCATATTCCCAACAATCTATAAGTACTCTTTTGGTAGGGTGACTGTCATTGTGTCCCTGAAGGGTTAACCAGTACATATTTGATAACTGAAGCCTTCTGAGATCCAGTGGCATCTCCCCTGATTCCACCTGAAGCACTGGGATGGATGAGGTCCTGAAGGCACCACAGCATATGCGTAAGGCTTTAGCTTGCACTCTGTCCAGTTCTAGAAGAGAAGTCTTAGTTGCTGAATTATACACTATACTCCCATAATCAAGGGCCGGTCTGATCAGTGCAGTGTGTATTCTTTTTAGGGATGTACTTGTTGCCCCCCAGTCACTTCCTGCTAAACATTTCAATATGTTAATACTCTTCTTACATTTGTCTACTGTTTTCTGTAAATGTACTTTAAAGGAAAGTTTCACATCAAACCATACACCTAAGTACCTTATACTTTCTACCTGCTTAAGTAGCTGCCCATACAATCTAAGATCCATCTTAGGATTGACCCTTTTTTTGGAGAAACAAATGACCTGCGTCTTTTCTACAGACAAATGAAAACCCCACTCATGAGACCATTTCTCCACTTGACTTATAGCAGCTTGCATCCTACTCTTTAGGCTACAGATACTTTTACCCCTCATCCATAGGGCCCCATTGTCAGCATATAGGGCCCTATCAATTCTAAGGTCTACATCATTAAACACATCATTAATCATAATATTGAACAAAATAGAGCTGCACACACTCCCTTGTGGAGTTCCATTTTCAATATTATATGTACCAGAAAAACTTGCTCCAACTCTCACTCCTATAGTCCTATTATTCAGAAAGTCCTTAATCCAGTTATACATTTTCCCACCAATTCCCATTTTGTTCAGTTTAATTAAAAGGCCCTCTTTCTATAACATATCGTAGGCTTTTTCTATGTCGAAAAAGGTTGCCAAAACCATCTCCTTGTTCACCTGGGCCTTCCTAATTTCGTTCTCTAAAATGACAATTGGATCCATGGTGGTGTGCCCAGTCCTAAAACCGCTCTGATGCGGAGAGAATAGACCTCTCCTTTCAATCTCATACACCAATCTCTTAGTCAACATTCTTTCCATTAATTTGCACAAGTTTGACGTTAGAGCTATTGGCCTATAGCTCCTGACCTCCGTTTTGTCCTTGCCTGGCTTTGGTATAGGGACAATTATAGAATGCTTCCAACAGAAAGGTAGCCGTCCCTGTTCCCACACCTTATTATACAGTTTTAATATTACACTCTTAGACATATCAGATAGCTGTTCAATTAGTTTATAACATACTCCATCTTTGCCTGGAGAAGTATTTTTTGCACCAATGAGAGCTCTCTTCAGCTCAAATAATGTAAAATCTTTATCAAGTGCGTTATCACTGACTTCCTTCCTGCCCAATAGTTCTGCATTATCCTGTATCACCTGTTTCCTCCATACTAGTTCATCAGTAGACAGATTGTGGGAGCTATGAACTTTCACAAAGGCTGCAGCAAGCATCTCTGCTTTTTCAGTATTCGTTACGGCTTCAGAATCATTATCTTTAAGTACTGGCAAAGAAAAATCCCTCCTTATTCCTCCCATCTTCCTAATCATGCCCCACACATCCTCAATTTTAGTATCTGACCCAAGGGTGCTGCAAAATTCCCTCCAGTATTTCTTTTTAGTGTCTTCAATAATCCTTCGAGCTTTAGACTGAGCTTGTTTATATGCTATTAGATTATCAAAGGAGTGATTTAATTTCATCTTCTTAGGCTACGTTTACATTAGACCGTATCTGTCTCGTTTTCTTCGCGGATGCACTGTCCGTTTACATTAAACCGCCTGGAAACGCCGGGAAACGGGAATCCGCCAGCGTCCACGTATTCAATCCAGATCGTGTCAGCTCCGGTGCTGTGTAAACATTCAGAATACGCGGATACGCTGTGCTGAGCTCTAGCTGGCGTCTCATTGGACAACGTCACTGTGACATCCACCTTCCTGATTCGCTGGCGTTGGTCATGTGACGCGACTGCTGAAAAACGGCGCGGACTTCCGCCTTGTATCACCTTTCATTAAAAAGAGTATAAAAGTATGAAAATACTGAAAATACTGATGCAAATACTGCCTATTGTGTAGTTATGATTGTCTTTAGGCTTGCCATCCTTCCACTTGCAAGTGGGAAGTGATGTGTGCTGGGATCACACACACAGCGGCTCAGTCCTGAAAACACTGCTAGTGTGCTTCACTCGCGCGCTCTGTGAGCTGCGCAGGGCCGGAGTGCGCACCCTCCAGAGGGCACTCGCTGTTCAGGGCGGAGTGATTTGGAGTGCAGGATGCCTGCGGAGCCGAGCGTATCCGTGTATTGTTATTGTTGTGTGCACGCAAATCGTGTATTGGTGTTGCTGTGTGCACACTAATCGTTTTAAAAACGTTAATCTGATGATCCGCTTATACGGTCTAATGTAAACATGGGCTTAAATGCTTTGTTCCTAGCCTTAACAGCTGCTTTGCAATCATTTGTCCACCAAGGGACCATTTTCCTTTGCCTGACGCCAGTGGATTTACCTATGGTTTCCTCTGCAGTGTCACATATTATAGCCGTGATCACTGAGTTCAATTCCTCGACATCATCACCAACATGTGACAGAACCCCCATAAGTTTAACATCCGCGTTCATGCTATATAGTCCCCAATTGACCTCTCTCATATTCCACCTAGGATGCAAATTGTCCTCCAAATGAACATAGTGCTCTCTTATCTTGACCAAAATAGGGAAGTGATCACTTCCTAAGGAGTTTTTAAGCACTTCCCACTGAGTGGTTCCTGCTACCTGTTCTGATGAGTCCACCCCATGCAACACATCAAATCTTGTCCCCCTTCCATCATTCATGCACACTAACTTACAATCATCCATAAACTCTTCGACTACCCGCCCATTGTCATCTGTTCTATTACTTCCCCATAGTTTGTTGTGAGCATTAAAATCCCCACAAAAAAATCAATTTGCTACTTACTTGCCTGCAGATTCTCTCAAGTAGCTCTCTTGTAATCTTTAGACATGGATTGTAAAAATTAACCACTTCAAACTTTGTATCCCCAGCCCACACTTCAGTCCCAATAACTTCCGCTTCTATATTTAATTTTAAAGGTTTATAACTAAGACCCTGTTGGATGAACATAGCTACTCCTCCTCCTGGTCCTATACCTCTATCCTTCCATATAGCTCAGGGGCGATTTCTCAGAGACAACAAGGGAAGCCGAGCTTCCCCTAAAATTCTCTCCCCAAACTGTGGCATCTATGACGTTGAATTCTCATTAAAACAATAACTTGCATAACATAATATATGCCCAAGATTGTATTTACATTCATAACTATCCTGTAACTTATTTGAGCGATGTCTGACAAACTTGCAGTTCGCTACGAGAATCACCTTTGCTGCCAGGCTGTAACCAGCATTGCCAGATACTGCTGACGTTTTCCAGCCAAAATATGTTCAAAACCCGCCAAAATGCACTTAAAACCGCCCAATCTGGCAACACTGGCTGTAACCTTTCTTATTTCAATGGGCTCTATGCGCTGGCAGCCGGGTATCCGTTGCAGTCTATGAGAGGGCTCTGAACAGCCAATTTCGGCTAGTTGTTATTGGTTAAAATCGACAAAATCGTCACTTCCAGGGAAGCCGGGCTTCTCTGGGACTAACGAGACAGTGGGAGGGACAAGAAGCCGGGCTGATGAAGGATTATTGGAGGTAGTGTTTGAAAGACATGAGGAGGGTGGGCTCTGTACTTCGGCGTCGGCGAGGAACACGGAAGCATGATCAGTCCCTAGCGGATGTTGACAAAGTGTAGTCGTGTGCCAAAGTGCTGTCCGAATTTCTTTTCATATAAACGTTTCTTCTCATTGATGTCTCTGTACATTACTCTGTAAATAAATGTAAATATTACTCGTTGTGCTCCGTTAACTTTCATCCATTCTATCAGTTTGATCATTCGCGAATTCACTCGTTTATTTCATTTGTAGTTCAATCTGGTTGTAGGCCAGCTTGAGCCTTATTGGGATCTGCAGTGCTAGCTGCTAACAGAAATTGGTGAAGTCTCTGGAAAGCACAACCAGCTAGTATGACAGGGTCACAGACCATTTTCTGGAAAAGGAGCGGAGGGCAGAATTTGTGTATAAATAGTGTGCATCATATAATGTTCATGAATCTGAAGTGTGTATATTGTTCAGTAATGTTAAGAGAATGGTGGGCTCTGTGTTATAGGTTATACCTGGGTATAATATTCAAGGTTCTGTGTGTTGCATAGCCTACCTGGTTATGAATTTCCAGACTGTGTTGCAGAAGATGTTCAAGGATGTGTTGCACAGCTGGGTGTTGTGTTAAAGACTCTGTGTTGCATATCAGGGCATGATTGTTCAAGGCTCTTCATTGAATAGCCAGTGATTTTTGGATGTTTGATATTTTTGATTAAGGATATGAGGCACTAGCCTGGCAAGCCAGACTATAACATGAAATGTACAAGCAAAAATATTTTCTGCCACTAGGTAGGGTTGTCTAGTTCACTATGCTAATGGGGCACACCTTTCTATGCTTTGATATCCGGCCTACAGGTTTTACGATGAATACGTAAAATGGGCTTCCCCTGTTTTAAAAACCAGCAGCCGCCACTGGTATAGCTGTGTATCCAAATATTCTGAAGTCCAGTGATGGTTTCAACCAGGTTTCCTGTACGCATTTGATGTTCGGTTTATCATGTTGCTTTTCAATAAAATACTTAAATTCTTGGCCATTTGCTATTAAGCTTCTGGCGTTCCACTGCATTATGGACAGTACCATCACAATCCGCCACCACATGACTTCTGACTTTCATTTAACTTTGCTGTTAGTATTTCATTGATTGATTGCTTCAAAGGACAGATCTTCCATTCCAAGATACTTCTTAGCTGCTCGTATGAGGTTTTTTGTGTCCTACTTTCTACTGTTGCTGAACAATTAATACATTCCACCACAAATGCAACAAATTTCCGTTTGTCTACAATGAGGGTGTTGTCGTTGACATTCACTACGTTTACATGCACATAGAGAGAATCGAATTTCTGCCGTTGCTCGACTGAAATCGAAGTTCAAAATGCCATGTATACACCTTAATTCGGCTGAAATTGAACCGAACTTGATTTCTCGGAATCGAGCTACACGACCTAGTTTATGCGATTTCTGCCGAGCTACTTTGTGCATGTATACCCTATCGAGCTAGTTGTCGAGCTACTTCCGGAAGTGACGAGTGACGAGACCACAAGCGGGAAATACAACAGCCTCGGTCGGCATGACAACAGTAGTAGCGAGCAGCAGAAGAGGTCAGGAGGAACAAATGAAGAAGAGAAAATGGCGATGTAGAGCTCTCTGAAGTGTGGGTGGAGCACAGAGGACGGCAGGACAGAGCTTCTGGTACTAATAGGCTTTTTATTGTCAGACTTTTCAGTTTAACAGCCTACTTTTATTCTTGAGAGAAAAACACACACGCGCGCGCGCTGTGTTCTAGTCCCGGGATGAGCTCTCCCCTCTGCTCTCCCTCTGCCTCCTTAAATAGGGCGCGGTTACTGGGAAGACACAAACACAGGTTAATTACCGTCAGGTGAAGTGATTCTGCCACTCACCTTCCCTGGCTCCGCCCTCCTGTCACAGACCGGCGCTTGACCACGCCCCCACTGCCACAGGCAAGCAGAAACGTGCACTTCTGGAACAATGAGGAGACAGAGTTCATGCTCATTCAGCTTAAGGAGTTGAATATATTAAAATTCATGGATGGGAGAAAAACGCGCAATGGAGAACACAGAACTGATAACTTTGTTTACACTCTTGAATAGCTCTTCTTCATGACGACAACCGGAAGTGTACCAACACGATGGGGCGTGTAGCACCACCTGTGGCTCAGGTGCACAATGCACCTCACACAATAGCCCGATTTCATTGTGTGCATGTAGGATTGGATTTCTCTGGCACCCTGCTGGGACCTTCAGCTCGATTACCGACAGCAGCTCGATTTGGATGTGCATGTAAACGTAGTCATTGTGTCTCGGAGTTTGAACAAATGTTTGCGGTAGAGGCTGAGAAGCAGAAAGTACTCGGGCGATGGGCTTTGCTTTGCTATTCACTTTCTTAATGGTTTCAGCGTAAGACAATTTCTCCTTTGCTCGCACATTCTGTACTTGCACTGCTTTTTTGTGTTCCTCGCACCCTTTATATGCCGCACTATGTTCGCCCCCACAATTACAGCACTTTATTTTTGTACCTTCAGCGCATTTGCCATAATCATGTTCGCCCCCACATTTGGCGCAGCAGGGTTTAGCCCTGCATACCGCGGCAATGTGTCCGAATCTTTTGCATTTGTAACACCTCATGGGGGGGGGATATATGGTCTAACGCTGTAACTGATCTACCCAATTTTAATCCTGTCTGGCAATTTATCCTCATCCATCACCAGCATAACAGACAGACTTGCACTTTTAATTCCATTTCTTGTGATAGGTAGACGTTTCACTTTAATAACTCATGCACCCCTCACACTAGTTTTAATCTCTTCTTCAGACATGTCGGTCGATACTCCTGAAATCACCCCCAAAACTTTTCCTCTCTCTTCCCACACCTGTGGTTTAATCGCTTTCCCCAAGAACATCTTACACTTCATTAAACCTTGTTGCTGGTCTCTATCTCGACAAACAATCATTAGATTACCATCTCTCAAAGGCAAGACTGCAAGAACATTTCAGACCAGTTTGTGAACTTCTTCACTGGCCTTTATGGGATTGACAGTACACGGGGATTGAAATCGAAGTATTACTTTTAATTTAGTTGGTTTACTTTCCTCCCTACTGCTCTCGTCAGATTCAGATGATTGTCCCTTCCTTCTCTTGTTGTGACTGACTGTCTGAAATTCACCTGCTTCAGTGCATCTTTCATTAGCCTGTATCGGGTCAATGCCTTGCTCCATACCATCTATTTCTTCTCCCTCATCCTCGCCTGCCATCCTGCTTCCTCCCAGATCACACTTCAATCCCCCTACAGCTGGTCAGAAAACATGCGACAAAAGAAGAAGGCGGAAATCCCTCTTCCCCCACCCTGTTGCTCTAACCCTACCGCTCTCCAAACATCCAAAGCTCTCTTGTTTAGCCAAGAGCTGTTTCTTTGCTGATGATGGACCAAACCAGCTCCTTCATCCAAAACCGTCAGCATTCGCTCAAAACCCTGCTCTTCAAAACCGCCCACAAATCATAGCATCAGTCATGCCACATTATAATTAACTGATTCCCTGACACCCCTGCTGCAGATTCCTCCTAAAGAACAGACAAAAGTTATGACAGTTTTCCATTATTGCTTTTGTGGCTTTCTGCTTATATACTGAGATAGGTGTGCACACTCCTGAGAGGGGGAAGCATTTGATGTCAGGTGATTCAAAACAGCACAACATGCTCCAGGATAAATTTCCTTTGTCTACCCTTGAGTAGCCCGGATGATTGAGCACTGAAATTAGCAACAAGATTTTTGAAAATTTTAAAACTAAATTATTTAATATGAATCTGTGAAATATAGTTAAATATAGATGTGTTAAGACTGATATGGACCTTTTCACACTTGTGTATTGTGTGAGCATCAATAGAAGTGTTTCAAAATATCCAGTGAACAATGACACCAAATACAGCTCACAATCACTTTCACATTCATTTGGCAGCCCCCCTCCCCCCACTTAAATGAATGATGTTGGGTGAATGTTTTGAGAGTGGGATGTTTGAGAACTGACTTGTTCAGCTGACAGGTGGCACAGGCAGGGCTGCTCCAAAAAGTAAGGCAGGGTCATATTCCAGACCAAGAGCTGTGATTGGCTATATTTGAAACAGCATTGCAGCTGGTGTCAGTTGCAGAGAAGCACACAACACTTGTTTTGTTTTATAGACGTCACAGCTGCTTCTACATTTGTACTTGCATGATCACTGGCACCAATGTCTTCACTCTTATAGTTGCATATACCATTGTGGTTTATACAAATAGAGGAGCCCCTATAGTGTGGCCCCCAAGTGGTTCCAAGTTTAATTTAAAACTTCTATATGAAATTTTAAGTTAGACCAGTTTTAGGTCTTTGAGCAATTATTGTATGAAACTGAAAAATCTGAATTTCCTGTCTGTGTACCATTTGCTTCATTTTAGAAAACTGTAACATTAAAACAATCATTCATTTAAATGATGGCATATGCATGCTTCAGTGGCAGCTGGTGATTTTAAAATTGCGGAAGCACAGATGTCTGTCATTAAAGTATGTGTATGTTCTGTTTTATTTGTTTCATCTATTGGTTTGGCCTTCTGTTTAATTCTCAGACTCTCCTCAGGAGTAAAATTATCAGAAGACTTTTCAAAAATTACTTGCTAACTAGCGAATTCAATTTCACTGAAGAAGGTAGTGACAACTAAATATTTAGACCTATAAATTGCAAAAAAACAGATGCAAATCAAAAATAACTATATTTAAAATTGATATATAGTATTTCCTAATTACAATGATAAAATAATGAATTGCTATGCTAGTTGTTGAAATGTATATAAAATTGAAATGTTTATAAGTGGATATAAAAAGTGTACACACCCCATTAAAATGATAGTTTTTTCTGATGTAAAAAAAAATGAGACCACGATAAGTAATTTCAAAACTTTCCCCACCTTTAATATGACCTATAAACGGTACAATTCAATTGCAAAACAAACAAATCTGTTAGGGGAAAATACATAAAAAATAAGAAGCATTCAATAAGCTGGTTGCATAAGTGTGCACACCCTTAAACTAATACTTTGTTGAAGCACCTTTTGATTTAATTACAGCATTCAGTCTTTTTGGGTAGGATTCTATCAGCCTGCCACATCTAGACTTGGCGATATTTGCCCACTCTTCCTTGCAAAAGCACTCCAAATCTGTCAGATTGCAAGGGCATCTCTTGTGCACAGCCCTCTTCAGGTCACCCAGATTTTCAATTGGATTTAGCTCTGGGCTCTGGCTGGGCCATTCCAAAACTTTTTTGGGGTCATTGTCATGCTGAAAGATGAAATTCCTCTTCAGCTTTCTAGCAGACACCTGAAAGTTTTGGGCCAAAATTGGCTGGTATTTAGAACTGTTCATAATTCCCTCCACCTTGACAAAAGTCCCTGTTCCAGCTGAAGAAAAACAACCCCAAAAGATGCTGCTGCCACCACCATGCTTCACTGTGGGTATGGTGTTCTTTTGGTGATGTGCAGTGTTGTTTTTGCGCCAAACATACCTTTTGGAATTGTAGCCAAAAAGTTCAACCTTGGTTTCATCAGACAACCTTGGTTTCATCAGACACATTTTCCAACATGCTTTTGGGAGAATTGATGTTTTTTTTTTTTTTCAAAATTTAGCCAGGCCTGGATGTTTTTCTTTGACCCTACCTCATAGTCCAGACATATGGAGAATACGGGAGATTGTTGTCACATGTAGTACACAACCAGTACTTGCCAGAAATTCCTGCAGCTCCTTCAGTGTTGCTGTAGGCCTCTTGGCAGCCTCCCTGACCAGTTTTCATCTTGTCTTTTCATCAATTTTGGAGGGGTGTCCAGTTCTCGGTAATGTCACTGTTGTCCCATATTTTCACCACTTCTTGATGACTGTCTTCACTGTGCCCCATGATATAGCTAATGCCATGGAAATTTTTTTTGTACCCTTCTCCTGACTGATACCTTTCAACAATGAGATCCCTTTGTAAGCTCTCTGTGAACCATGGCTTTTGCTGGAGGATGCAACTGAGTAAATGTCTGAACTTTTATTTGGGGTTAATCAGAGTCATTTTAATTGATAGGTGTGTACCCAAAAAGACTGAATGCTGTAATTAAATCAAAAGGTGCTTCAACAAAGTATTAGTTTAAGGGTGTGCACACTTTTTTTTATACTTATATTTTATATTTATAAATACAAAAAATATTTTTGTATTTTTTATATTTTTCCTCCTAACAGATTTGTTTGTTTCTCAATTGAATTACAGGTTATCGGTCACATTAAAGGTGGGAAAAGTTTTGAAACTATTTATCGTGGTCTTTTTTTTTTTTTTGTTAACATGAGAAAAACCTACAGTATCATTTTAATGGGGTCAGGGCCATAGCTGGGGGGGGCCTGGGGTGCCCGTGACCCCCCCTTTGTCGGACCATACATTTTTTCAATAGCCACATAAGAACATTAGAAAATCGCCCACTGTAATTTTTCTAACATTTTTTTTTTTTAAACTAGATTGTCACCTCAGCCTCATTAGGGTTTCTATAACCTTGTATGGACTTCCTGTGGTTTGGGCACAAAAACCCAGTTTGTCAGAGTGTGTGCAGGAGAGGAGGATGTAAGATATGTTAAATAATACACAGTGCGATATGAGCAAAAAGTGCGTGAAACGCACACAACAGGCAAATAGTCCAAAACAGCAGGCAAAATCGTAATCAAGGAAACAGGCAGGAGGTCAATCGAGGTGCGGACAGAATATCAGAGGCAAAACTATACAAGATCAAGGGATGAGAAACAGGAGTCGAAAAACCAGGAGGTCAACAGGGACAGGGAACAAGGCTCAGTAAGGCACACTAGACGTAGCGTAATACTTCACATCGTCCTTGCATGGGCGCAGTCCTTAAATAGCCCAAACATAGTTCCTTGATTAAAGACAGGTGTTCTTTGTTAACAGCGTGCATGCTGGAGCTCGTTAGGTGCACATGCAGCCCGAGGCGCACCTTCAGGTGCACAAGCCAAGGCAAGCAGGACTGAAACAGTTCTGTGCAAGTGCAACACGATCACACTAGAAAGCATGGTCAAGCTGCCAGTGTAGCTGCAGTCTTTAGTTGCAAATTACGAGTATTTCCTCTTGCGTTGTTAATTTGCCATGTGAAAACAAGCAAAACTTTCCTCCTTCTTTTGACGTGAAGAGAGGTTATTATATATTTTTTCCATCAAAGTTGCATTTTGTGGCTTCAAAGCTAAGTTTTAGTGTGCCATTTCTAGAACACAACATCAAGAAAACATGGAAGAAACAGCAATAATGGAAGAGCCAAGCTACCTAAAACTAGCAATGGTAATTATTTTTTGTTACATAATGTATTCAGGCTGCCAGTCAGTGTGCCCCCCCCCATTTTGAAAAATCCTTGCTATGCCCCTGTGGGTGTGTACACTTTTTATATCCACTGTATGTGTGTAAATGTATGTAATTGTGTAATTGCCATGCATTAGGTTATGAACCACTTCTGCAGCCCCTGTGAGTCTGTGAGTCTAATTGATAATGATATATTTAAGTTTCAGTTATCAGTCATGTTCATTAGCATTTCAATAATTGGCAGTTGGTTATAAGGTTCCACCCATTCATCAGCAAATCACGATCTCTTAAACATCATAAGGAGAAGTTGTGCAAAGAATGCACTGTCCAGGAAAAGTGCAAAACCCACCTGCCTGTCCATACACCATTATTTGAACTTCAGAGAAGCCATGCATCTGGAGCCCAAAATTATGTATTAAATGATGCATTAAATGATTGGTGTATTAAATGATACATTCTAATCAACTGCCAATTATTGAAATGATGTATTAAATCATTTCAGTAATTGGCAGTAAGTTACAAGGTTCCACCCCTTCATAAGCAGAAGCTGTGCAAAGGATGCACTGTCCAGGAAAAGTGAAAAACCCACCTGCCTGTCCACACACCATTATTTGAACTTCAGTGAAGCTATGCATCTGGGACCCAAAATGATGTTAAAAAAATGTTATATATGGCACCAGCACCAAAAAATTGTTCCACTAAACAAATGTATCGGCCCAACACAGGAGGGCCAACTTCATGCCAAGACTCTGCTGTCTATTTACACCTGAAGGAGAAGACACACTCCTTTGAGGACAACAATGTACACATTTTGGACAGGGAAGACAAATGGTTTGAAAGAGGAGTAAAGGAAACCATCTATGTGAAATTGGAAAAGCCATCCCTCAACAGAGGAGGAGGCCTGTGACACCACCTATCTCCCACTTACAATGCTGTCCTTTCATCCTTACCCAGGAGATTTCACACTTTTGCCTCCAAGAACAATGGTTGTTCACAAATGGCCTCATGTGACTCCAGCAACTCTAACGACCCCCAAATGACTGTTGTTACAACAGAATGGAGCATGAACTTATGCCGCTTTTCCACTACAAACACGGCTGAGCCGTGCCATGCTGAGTTGGGCTGAGTCGAGCTGAGCGGGGCTGTTGGAGTTGCATTTCGACTACAACCGCGCTGAACCGTGCTGGCTGGAAGTGGGTGGACACATTGGGTGGAGTTAGCGAAAGTGGGTGGACGTCAAGTGATGTCGTTAAGCAGCGCAAACAGTGACATCAGTGAGCTTTTAAGCAGTAGTCTCACAACCTGAATAGTAAACAATAAACATGGAGGACATGGAGTCGTTAGTGTTGCTGGTCTTGGTGCTGTGGCTTGTTGTCACCGACAACGCCAACAGATACTGGCAAGAGCATATAGATGAGGCGAGGCGCATAAGGCTTCAGAAATTCTCGTAATTCGTAATTATTCTTCTTCCGGGTTTGCGGTGTTTACAGATCCCAGCGTGCTCGCGGGGCGTGTGTGGGCATGTGAGGACACTCCTCCTCACCAATCAGTGCACAGGGGAGTGTCTGCTCACGCCCCCAGCCTCACTCAGCTCGGTTTGGCTCGCTTCAGCCCCACTCCAAAACGGTGCGAGTTTTAGGGGCTAAGCAGGGCTGAAGCGAGCCGAGTCGTGCTGTTTTTTGGTAGTCGAAACGTGAGCCGTGTCGGGCTGAAGTGAGCTGAAGCGAGCTGAAGTGAGCTGAAAAAGGGTAGTAGAAAAGGGCCAAAAGTTGACTCCAAAGACTTTGGCTACATCCACACGACAACGGCAACGAGATGTTATTTAAAAATATATCACGTCCAAATGGGCAACAATCAGTAAAATATCAGGTCCATATGGCAACGCAACGCTTGCTGAAAACGATGCAATACACATGCCACACCTCTAGGGGCGCTGTAAGACGGTCCCTTCGGAGACACCAGAACAATAGAAGAAGTAAGGACGCATGCGCATAATGCGCGACACTTCATATTAGCCACAAAGTCAGGAAAATCTGTTTGTAAAATTACATTATAATGACCAAATACAATGAAAAGTATTTTTCCAGTCTCACCTGTGAAAGGTAATCCCATGTGATCTCGTTTGGACGGCAAACCTGTTGGTACAGTTAAACGCAGCTAATCTTTATTCTCCGCTTTGACCTCTCCAATATGGCGGCGAGGATGACGTATGATTCTACGCGGAAGGCGGCGTCTTTAATGGTCCGGAATAAATTGAATACTACACGTTGATGGATTAATTTGTTTCTCACCTGTGAAAGGTAATCCCATGTGATCTCGTTTGGATGGTAAACCTGTTGGTACAGTTAAAGGCAGCACATGAATCTTTATTCTCTGCTTTGACCTATCCAATATGGCGGCGAGGATGACGTATGATTCTACGCAGAAGGCGGCGTCTTTAATGGTCCGGAATAAATTGGATTAATTTGCTCCTCTACGCCCTTTTTGAGGAATGTATTGTCGGACTTAAATCAACATCTGAAGAGGTGAGGTCGCTCCTTTTTTTTCCCTATTTTTGCTGGTGGGATTGCACCATTACACAATAAATATTCACAGTGAAAATATTTTGTAAGCGCGTTTCATGAACCAAGTTATAGGATTTGTTGACAACTCGCATCGCAATGAGAAGACCATTGGCACTACTGGTGTTAAGAATCAGACCATTTCATAAATGAATATTTTGCTGTAGAGCTGCAGTGTTTGTACAATTGCATGTTTTTGCTTCACTATTACTGTCACTATTCTGCTTCTTGCATTACTACTGTGAACTAACACTGAACATAATAATAATAATAATAATAATAATAATAATAATATCCAAGCTCGTGTTTCACTCTCACTAGTGCTCTGTAAGGCATTTTCCTGGTGATATTCGTTACACTTCTACCCGGCGTGAAGCACTCACAGTCATGTGGTTGTGACGTCATCGTAAACAAATCCGTTCTACTCATCCAGAGGACTTCACAACGGCAACGTTGCCAGATCTTTCCACTCTGGAACCCGTTCTCAAAAAGATTGCGTTTTGGGCACCCAAAACGCCGGTGCCGTGTGGACGCCAGGCCTAAACGATAAGCAATTGTATCGGAGTCATCTGAATCCATTGCCATGTGGACAGGGCCTTTATCACACCCTGGAGCACTAAAGGAACAATCACATCAGTGGCCTTGCTAATAACTCCACAGAGGTTAAATACCTGGGTACTCACACCAGCTGGTCAGACCAGCCCAGTCCAGTCATACAAGCTGATGAAGTGAACTGAAGAAGCCTTTTGAATGAGAGGTGAAACACCTTCAAAGACTTAAAACCAAGTCCAGTTGTGTTTGATTCAATTTTCAACACCAGCCTCCATATGTCTGTCAGTCCTATATCCTTTATCAATAGTTTGATTGCCATCCTATCTTTTGGTAAGTTATTAAAAAAAGTGGAATTATCCAGAACTCCATCCAAAACTTGATTAAAGTCACCAGCATAATTATATGTCCATCACTTATACTCACCACCAATTTATTTATTTTATGATAGAATCCAGAATCCTCAATATTTGGAGCATAAATATTGCAAAAATTTACTTTATTCCATTAATACACCCACACCCATCCCATGGCCTTCTCTCCCTTCTGAAAGCCTCACCGCAAACATCATCCACTGGAGTGATCACCCTTAGAACCCCCCCTACCCTAACAATATTACCAATTAGAAGCTATCATGCACTTCAAAACGTGGCCAACAGAGGATTACAACATTTCACTTGGTTTGATGGTATCTGCACAGCTCTTAATCTCATACAAGTAGAACTAAAAAAGTGTATACTCTTTGATATCCTATGAATTTAAATCAGGCTTTGTTAATAAAATAAAAAAGTAACATTGCATCACCATTATCTTAAAAATAAATTAAGAAATAGCAAAAGAAAACCAGGCAAACCCTTAAATAGTTATTGATCAGCGTGTGTCCATTGTCCATGTTTTTATAGTCATGGTGCCTTGAGT
This sequence comes from Neoarius graeffei, assembly GCF_027579695.1. Lineage (NCBI taxonomy): Eukaryota > Metazoa > Chordata > Actinopteri > Siluriformes > Ariidae > Neoarius > Neoarius graeffei. The sequence continues at coordinate 17,323,431 of NC_083575.1, read as the reverse complement.
GTGAAAATGATGGTTTAAAGCATGTGCAAAAATGAAAATTAACTCCAGTCCTGCTTATGTCTCTGTCCATCAAACATCATCCACTGGAGTGATCACCCTTAGAACCCCCCCTACCCTAACAATATTACCAATTAGAAGCTATCATGCACTTCAAAACGTGGCCAACAGAGGATTACAACATTTCACTTGGTTTGATGGTATCTGCACAGCTCTTAATCTCATACAAGTAGAACTAAAAAAGTGTATACTCTTTGATATCCTATGAATTTAAATCAGGCTTTGTTAATAAAATAAAAAAGTAACATTGCATCACCATTATCTTAAAAATAAATTAAGAAATAGCAAAAGAAAACCAGGCAAACCCTTAAATAGTTATTGATCAGCGTGTGTCCATTGTCCATGTTTTTATAGTCATGGTGCCTTGAGTGTGAAAATGATGGTTTAAAGCATGTGCAAAAATGAAAATTAACTCCAGTCCTGCTTATGTCTCTGTCCATCAAACATCATCCACTGGAGTGATCACCCTTAGAACCCCCCCTACCCTAACAATATTACCAATTAGAAGCTATCATGCACTTCAAAACGTGGCCAACAGAGGATTACAACATTTCACTTGGTTTGATGGTATCTGCACAGCTCTTAGGCTACGTTTACATTAGACCGTATCTGTCCTGTTTTCTTCGCGGATGCACTGTCCGTTTACATTAAACCGCCTGGAAACGCCGGGAAACGGGAATCCGCCAGCGTCCACGTATTCAATCCAGATCGTGTCAGCTCCGGTGCTGTGTAAACATTCAGAATACGCGGATACGCTGTGCTGAGCTCTAGCTGGCATCTCATTGGACAACGTCACTGTGACATCCACCTTCCTGATTCGCTGGCATTGGTCATGTGACACGACTGCTGAAAAACGGCGCGGACTTCCGCCTTGTATCACCTTTCATTAAAGAGTATAAAAGTATGAAAATACTGCAAATACTGATGCAAATACTGCCCATTGTGTAGTTATGATTGTCTTTAGGCTTGCCATCCTTCCACTTGCAAGTGGTAAGTGATGTGCGCTGGGATCACACACACAGCGGCTCAGTCCCGAATCACAGCTTGTGCACTTCACTCGCGTGCTCTGTGAGTTGTGCAAGGCCGGAGTGCGCACCCTCCAGAGGGCACTCGCTGTTCAGGGCGGAGTGATTTGGAGCGCAGCATGCCTGCGGAGCCGAGCGTATCCATGTATTGGTATTGCTGTGTGCACGCAAATCGTGTATTGGTGTTGCTGTGTGCACACTAATCGTTTTAAAAACGTTAATCTGATGATACGGTCTAATGTAAACATAGGCTTAATCTCATACAAGTAGAACTAAAAAAGTGTATACTCTGATATCCTATGAATTTAAATCAGGCTTTGTTAATAAAATAAAAAAGTAACATTGCATCACCATTATCTTAAAAATAAATTAAGAAATAGCAAAAGAAAACCAGACAAACCCTTAAATAGTTATTGATCAGCTTGTGTCCATTGTCCATGTTTTTATAGTCATGGTGCCTTGAGTGTGTAAATGATGGCTTAAAGCATGTGCAAAAATGAAAATTAACTCCAGTCCTGCTTATGTCTCTGTCCATCAAACATCATCCACTGGAGTGATCACCCTTAGAACCCCCCCCCCCCCACCCTAACAATATTACCAATTAGAAGCTATCATGCACTTCAAAACGTGGCCAACAGAGGATTACAACATTTCACTTGGTTTGATGGTATCTGCACAGCTCTTAATCTCATACAAATAGAACTAAAAAAGTGTATACTCTTTGATATCCTATGAATTTAAATCAGGCTTTGTTAATAAAATAAAAAAGTAACATTGCATCACCATTATCTTAAAAATAAATTAAGAAATAGCAAAAGAAAACCAGGCAAACCCTGAAATAGTTATTGATCAGCTTGTGTCCATTGTCCATGTTTTTATAGTCATGTTGCCTTGAGTGTGTAAATGATGGCTTAGAGCATGTGCAAAAATGAAAATTAACTCCAGTCCTGCTTATGTCTCTGTCCATCAAACAGCCACATAAGTCTGAATTCAAGTGTGCAACCATCTGTTGGCTGAAGTGTTAGGCTACATCCACACGACAACGGCAACAAGATTTTATTAAAAAAAATATCGCATCCACATGGGCAACGGATCAGTAAAATATCAGGTACATATGGCAACACAATGCTTGCTGAAAACGATGCAATACACATGCCACACCTCTACGTGCGCTGTAAGACGGTCCCATCGGAGACACCAGAACAATAGAAGAAGTAGGACACATGCGCATAAACCCCTTCTTCTACCCGGCGTGAAGTACTCACAGGAACAAACACACAACAACAAGAAGAAGATGGCTGCAACTACGCAAGGAAATCGTGCCTTCTGTGTGTACAAATTAGTTTTATTAGTGGGCATAGTTTTATATAACTTAATTTTCTTATTGTGTGTGAACATTTTGAAAAGCATTTTTATATAATTTATATAACTTTTTATATTGTGTGTGAACATTTTGAAAAGCAGTCTTATCCAATAAAAAAAAGAAATTCAAGAAATGGTTCAGTTACTTGTTTATTTAAAAGAAAAGCTGTATACAAAAGTGAATGCAATGCAGTGGTTCATACAAAACAGCAAGAGTGCTGCTTGTTCTAATCATGTGGTTGTCATGTCATCGTAAACAAATCCGTTTTACTCATCCAGACGACTTCGCAACGGCGCCGTTGCCAGATTTTTCCACTCTGGAACCCGTTCTCAAAAAATATCGTTTTGGGGCACCCAAAACGCCGGTGCCATGTGGACGCCAGGCCGAAACGATAAACAATTTTATCAGATTCACCTGAATCCGTTGCCGTGTGGACAGGGCCTTAGTTCTCTGGGTTTAAAGCACAAATATCAACTGGTGATTATCTTCAGTCCTCCGTTTCTGTATTGATAAAATTCATTGCCTCTCAGTGTTCTGTAAACTTTTACTCTTTTCCCCTTCTATGTAAAGCACATGTCTGCTAGTTATGCAAAGGTCATCTAGATTGTGTAGCCGCCCCTTAGGTTGTTGAACTTTTGCCTCTTTTCCACTGTTTCTTTGGTCATATCAGGGGAAAAGGATAATTTGCAGCCACTCCAGATGATATCTTTTTTGTTTCTTTATTAACTGTTGCATTCCTAATATCAAGCCACTCCTGAACCAGAGACATCAGAAGCATCTTACCTGGGCTAAGGAAAGAAAGAACTGGACTGTTGGCATATCGGCATATCACTCATAGGGCACCTTTTTAAGCTGCTTTAACCTGCCTACCTTTGCTGCTTCCTCTACAAGCCATTTTGCAAGCTCCCTACATGCGAAAGGGAGCTCTTCTGCTCCCAGGATTAATGGATGGCCTTTGTCCAGGCTCATGGGGGTGCATCTGCATCAATCTCCCAACTCCAGATCTTTTCAGCTCCTCTGCTCCTCGGAAAGCTGCAGAAAAATGAAAACACTGCTCTGCACCTCCACACAGTCCCAGCTCTGGCTGCTCCATTACCCAAGAGAGCATGAGTCTCAGCCCCAACAGCTGCATCTGTGGACCCAAATAACTCCATCTTGTTAGCCTTGTCCAGCATCCAGAAGCACTTCCCACCACAAACTCCAGAATCCAAGCCCTGGAGCCTAATTTTGCTCCCTCTACAAGTTTGTGTTTCCCAGCAACAGCAGGTCTATTTACTTCCCTCCATGCTTCCAGCTTAGCCGTGGGGCCAACTCCTGCATCACAGAATGATGCCGTCACTACTCAACTACTCACCAGTAACATCAATCCCATGGAGAATGCTGGGAACTGCAGTCCCGGTCTCCAGCTGGTTCCATTCTTCCATCCTGATGCAGCAATCTTTGCCAGTCCCAGAAGCCAATCCGAGCAGATAATGTGTCAGTCTGGCAAATCTTGCTATGCTCTAAGCCCAGTGAAAGGCATACTGTCGATTGTGGAGACATGTCAGTAATGCTGAAAAATAGTGACCCTGGTTTTCAGAAAGTGTAACTCTGGCCAAATTTGTTGTGGCTTTTGGGGTATTCTGGAATGTGATATGCAAATGTATCCATCCCATAGAGCTGATGACTTGCATTATACCTATAGGTATAGCTCCCTGGGGAGAGCGAGAGAAAAAAAATGCCTAATAATTGGTTCATCTGCTCCTCATAATGACGAAGCTCAAATCATCCATAGTCTCATTCAAATCATGCCTTTACACCCTACACAATGGCATTTATTTGGTTAAGTGGAGAGATAGAATGTACTACTCAGTCAGACTCACCTTTGGTTGTCAAAGTAGCCTAAAAATATTTGCCACCTCATCAGAGACTCTTTGCTGAACCCTCCTTAACAGCTGTAACTGCCATTCATGCTTCACATCTTAGATGACTTTTGGAAGTGGACCATGCAATTCAAAGCCAGACTGATGTATCTCAGTGTTCAAACATGCATTTACAAACTGGGTATTCCTCTATCTGAAGAGAAAACATCAGGCCATCTCCACACTATAGAGTTTCTAGGCATCACCTTAGATAGCAACCTGATGAAAGCGTCACTGCCTCTGGGAAAACTCAAATAACATCAGAGAGGTCATGAGAAGTGCAGGAGGCAATATAAATTTCAAAAGAGAATTGCTTCTATGCTTGGGCATCTTCATTTTGCAATGTGTGTTACTCCCCAGGGACACTCCTTTATATCCAGGCTTCTTGACCTCTCTAAGGCCAAGTTTACATTAGACCGTATCTGTCTCGTTTTCTTCGCGGATGCACTGTCCGTTTACATTAAAACGCCTGGAAACGCCGGGAAACGGGAATCCGCCAGGGTCCACGTATTCAATCCAGATCGTGTCTGGTCCGGTGCTGTGTAAACATTGAGAATACGCGGATATGCTGTGCTGAGCTCTAGCTGGCGTCGTCATTGGACAACGTCACTCTGACATCCACCTTCCTGATTCACTGGCGTTGGTCATGTGATGCGACTGCTGAAAAACGGCGCGGACTTCCGCCTTGTATCACCTTTCATTAAAGAGTATAAAAGTATGAAAATACTGCAAATACTGATGCAAATACTGCCCACTGTGTAGTTATGATTGTCTTTAGGCTTGCCATCCTTCCACTTGCAAGTGGTAAGTGATATGCGCTGGGATCACACACACAGCGGCTCAGTCCCGAATCACTGCTTGTGCACTTCACTCGCGCGCTCTGTGAGCTGCGCAGGGCCGGAGTGCGCACCCTCCAGAGGGCACTCGCTGTTCAGGGCGGAGTGATTTGGAGCGCAGGATGCCTGCGGAGCCGAGCGTATCCGTGTATTGGTGTTGCTGTGTGCACGCGAATCGTGTATTGGTGTTGCTGTGTGCACACTAATCGTTTTAAAAACGTTAATCTGATGATCCGCTGATACGGTCTAATGTAAACCCCACCTAAATCTGTAGAGAACTCCATGATATGGTGAGCTCGGACACAGGCTGTAGATCCGAACTCAGGTTCTGGTCTCTTCTGTTGGGTGAAGAGGAAAGATATCTCATTCTTCTATAATGAGAACCTGGAATCTCCATTAGCAATGCAGTTGTTCCCAAACGCAACCCCTTTCATTGTTTTTTTTTTTCTTTTTTTGGGGGGGCGCAAATAATCAGTGGTTTGCTGAGTATGGGCAAAAAAAAACAAAGAAGAACCATCATCCTTGCCAGCTAACACTTTTTTCACTGCTCTAATAGAAATCTTCTCAATCATTCCTCTTGCTGGCTCTTCCATGTAAGCGCATGGAAGGCCAGGGAGGTCTGCCTGGTGTGGTAGTTTTGAGGTTTTTTGCTGCTGCTCTCTCTGCTTTAGTTTTTCCATCTAGGCACATGGAAGGGCAGGGACATGTGCTCTCCCTGCCTCAAGGCTTTCTATGTATGCACATGGAAAAGTAGGGAGGCCCCAGCACAGAACCACACTGCCAAATACAACTTGTTGCAAATGTAAAAAAAAGTTTCTTTGACTAAAGTGGTCCTAACTGAAATTGAGCATAGTATAGTTCAGGCAGGCCACAAAGTCAAGCTCAGCCCTCAATCTCAGCTACATTAGCTGACTGCAGCTGATCTCAAGCCAGCCCATCTCAGCTGTAAGCTTAGGTGATTTCTTTCTACGCATTCTATTGGCATATCTCTCATAGGGCACCTTATTTAAAGCATATACGCAGAGCCATGGCCTCACTTTCATTTATAAATGCCTTGAAGCCTCAAGAATGGCACAGGAATAGTTTTAAGCATTAACAATAAATCTAATATAGTAATTTTTATGATTAAAGTGATTTATATAGGTAGCAGTCTGAGTGAATTACCTTGACATCCGTAACATCACAGCAGGAAGTCTATTGGTCTCATCGCCATTTCTGCTACACTAAAACACAGAGCTGACTGCAACTCCGATCCTCCATTTTGAGCTAATTTATCACCATACCACGTAGATGTGTTGCTGGTCGGTGCAGCAACATGACAGAAGCTGGATTTATGTTGCATTCATGGCCCAAGAATGTTCAAACTGCAAAGATTTGGACGCGTTTTGCAAGAAGTTCACGGGTGCCTATGAAGTGGTCTCTCCTTTGCTCTGCACATTTTACTGAAGACTCATACGAGACCTCTGATCTGTTGAGGAGCACTGGCTATAAGCCAGTACTGAAAGAGGGTGCAGTATCAACAATTAAAGAAAAAGAAAACTACAAGAAAAATGTCTCATCTAATCTCATTATCTCTAGCCGCTTTATCTGTTCTACAGGGTCGCAGGCAAGCTGAAGCCTATCCCAGCTGACTACGGGCGAAAGGCGGGGTACACCCTGGACAAGTCACCAGGTCATCACAGGGCTGACACATAGACACAGACAACCATTCACACTCACATTCACACCTACAGTCAATTTAGAGTCACCAGTTAACCTAACCTGCATGTCTTTGGACTGTGGGGGAAACCGGAGCACCCGGAGGAAACCCACGCGGACACGGGGAGAACATGCAAACTCCACACAGAAAGGCCCTTGCCGGCCACGGGGCTCGAACCCGGACCTTCTTGCTGTGAGGCAACAGCGCTAACCACTACACCACCATGCCGCCCACAAGAAAAATGTATTTAATTTTATTTTTTTTTAAAGGAAAGTGAGTTCAATTGCACCAGTCCTCCCAGAGTGAGCTGAGGGTTGTTGCTAAAACCCGGAACGGAACGGGACGTAACATATCGCTCAGGCAGTGACCTCCCCACGGTTGTTGCTAAAACCGGTGACATCCCGTTCTGTCCCGGGTTTTAGTAATTGCCTGAGCCGAGCAGTAATGGCTGAACACACAGTATGAAGAAAACAGTGAATGAGTGGACCAGCCGTCTTATTTATAAACTGGATATTGCTGCCATCTCACCCTTACTTGGAAGAAGTGAATGAACAGAGAACTGAACGAACAACTAAAAGTCAGATTGTTTCAAAAACAATCGGCCACAAGATCGGCCTTCGAGAAGCGAGAACACAGACGGGTAAGCGCCGACTCTCATTTGGATAAAAAAACAGCATGTTGTTTACCTGCATTTAGATTAATACATATAACTTGTATTGTGTGTTTAAGTTACCAGTATAAGATTATTTAATTTGCTTCAGAATGTGATTGTCTCAGTTCATCTGATTAATTAAAATTAAATGAAAAAAAATTTGCCTTTTACGTTTTAGCAGTGAAAATGCGTACATGTATGTTGCATAAGTTATAACACCTATCCTGTTTTAATGAGAGTCAACCCACAATCAATGAAGTCAAATCAGTCTTAGTTGACCAAGTCGGTAACGGTATTTCTTACTTTCACCATAAATTTTTATTTATATGTCTATAGCTGTAAAAGGCCTCGGCTTTAAAACCGGTTACCGCAGTGACGTCATGCACTCAGGCATGGCTAGCTCAGTGGGGCAGCTCAAATGCCAACTTTGCGGTCGATTTTAACTCTCAAAAATATATATTTTTTGTTCCCACTTATGCAGCATACAAGAATCAAGGATGGAGATACTATCCACTCAGAAATTTATTTAAAAATAAAGGTTCTGCGTATCTGCTTTAAGCTGCTTTAACCTGCCTACTTTTGCTGCTCACTACAGCTTTTAATGCCTTTTAGCTTTTGATGCCTGCTCTGTTCTGTCCCCCATGTGGGGTCTTTGCTGCTGCTTTCCCTGGCCTTTCCATGTTTAAATACTTAAAAAAAAACCTGTGTTGGGAATATAAAATTTTTCTCATAGTTGCTGGAATGTGGGAAAAGTTTTGTCAATGAATAAATCTTGAACAGTGTGGGGACCTTTGAGGTACCATTGATGGAACAATCAGTCAGAGAGTGACAGAGTGAATACATGACTGTCTATCAACAGAGTTAGTAATGAGCATTTCTGCCAGCCATAGTGCTTTCTTATCTGGAACCAAATTTTGAGTGAGTGTGAGATTATTGGATTAATTAACTTAAACTTAAGAGTGGGTAGAGCTGGATAAATCATTGTCAGTAATGAAGAGGGGAACACCTTTGGTTTTCCATCCTTGTCCAGTTGATGATTTGTGTATGACACCAAACTGACATAACGCGAATGTTACAAGACCAGTAATAAAGCCGAAAGCAAAGCAATCCCATGCCCCCCAGTGTCTTGGGTCTTTGCAAGAAAGCTTTCTTAATTCTTGGAGTCTTCTTGTTCCAAATAAAGTGTAAAATTGCTGACTCTAATTTCCTAAAGGAGCTCTTGTTAATGATGATGGGGATGCACTGAAATGAAAACAAAAATTTTGGCAGAGTATTCATTCTAACTATATTTATTCATCCTGCTAAGGAGATGGGAAGGTTTGCCCATTTTTCAAAAATTTTCAGTGTTTGATCAAAAAATTTTGAAAAGTTTTCTTTAACTAGAATTTTTGAGTGACATTAATCCCAAGGTATTTAAATCGATTAGAAATTGGAAATGGGAAGGAATTAAAAGTGTTTGTGGACTGTAGTGCTTTGAAATTAACTGGGAATAATATACTTTTGGAGACATTAAGTTTACATGCGGATATTGTTCCAAATCTTTTCAAGGTCGTCATTATGACCGGTATTGATTTCGAGGGATTCAAAACATACAATAGTATAGTCCGTGTAAAGTGACACCTTGTGTTCTGTCCCTCCTCTCTTAATCCCTGTGTATTGCTTTGCTGCACGCAGAGTAATGGCAAGCGGTTTGATAGCAAGTACGAATAGCAGTGGTGATGGGGAGCATCCCTGTCTTGTAGAGCAGCCAAGGGGAAAATAGCTGATATTATTTGTTTGGAGGTGGCATGGTGGTGTAGTGGTTAGCACTGTTGCCTCACAGCAAAAAGGTCCTGGGTTTGAGCCCAGTGGCCAACAAGGGCCTTTCTGTGTGGGGTTTGTATGTTCTCCCCGTGTCTGTGTGGGTTTCTTTCGGGTGCTCCAGTTTCCCCCACAGTCCAAAGACATGCAGGCTAATTGGTGGCTCTAAATTGACTGTATATGTGAATGGTTGTTTGTCTCTGTGTTAGCCCTGCGATGACCTGGTGACTTGTCCAGGGTGTACCCTGCCTCTCGCCCATAGTCAGCTGGGATAGGCTTCAGCTTGCCTGCGACCCTGCACAGGATAAGTGGCTACAGATAATGGATGGATTGATATTTGGACTGATGCTTGAGGTTGGGCATATAATAATTTAATTAAGGAGACAAATTTGGGGCCAAATCCAAACCTCAACAGGGTCAAAAAGATGTAATCCCATTCAACCCTGTCAAAGGCTTCTTCTGCGTCCAGAGAGAGCAGTATCTCCAGGTGCTAGTTATCAGTATCTTTCATGTAAATAATATTAAACAGCCGTTGAATATTAAAGAACAGCTGTTTATCTTTCATAAATCCTGTCTGGTCCTGAGACATCACTGTTGGGAGGACACCCTCTAAGCATGTGGCTAGGATTTTAGCAAATATTTTGTTGTCTATACCCAATAAACTTATTGGCTTATATGATCCTGGTGCTAGGGGATCCTTGTCCTTCTTATGGATTAAGGATATACTTGCTTGATAGAACATTGGTGGGAAGCAGCCCTTTGCTAGTGCTTCAGTGAATACATCAGGGGCGATTTCTCAGAGACAACAAGGGAAGCGGAGCTTCCCCTAAAATTCTTTCCCCAAACTGCGGCATCTACGACGTTGAATTCTCATTAAAACAATAACTTGCATAACATAATATATGCCCAAGATTGTATTTACGTTCATAACTATCCTGTAACTTATTTGAGTGATGTCTGATGAACTTGCAGTTCGCTACGAGAATCACCTTTGCTGCCAGGCTGTAACCAGCATTGCCAGATACTGCTGACGTTTTCCAGCCAAAATATGTTCAAAACCCGCCAAAATGCACTTAAAACCGCCCAATCTGGCAACACTGGCTGTAACCTTTCTTATTTCAATGGGCTCTATGGCTGGCAGCTGGGTATCCGTTGCAGTCTATGAGAGGGTTCTGAACAGCCAATTTCGGCTAGTTGTTATTGGTTAAAATCGACAAAATCGTCACTTCCAGGGAAGCCGGGCTTCTCTGGGACTAAACGAGACAGTGGGAGGGACAAGAAGCCGGGCTGATGAAGGATTATTGGAGGTAGTGTTTGAAAGACATGAGGAGGGCGGGCTCTGTACTTCGGCGTCGGCGAGGAACACGGAAGTATGATCAGTCAGTCCCTAGCGGATGTCGAGAAAGTGTAGTCGTGTGCCAAAGTGCTGTCCGAATTTCTTTTCATATAAACGTTTCTTCTCATTGATGTCTCTGTACATTACTCTGTAAGTAAATGTAAATATTACTCGTTGTGCTCCGTTAACTTTCATCCATTCTATCAGTTTGGTCATTCGCGAATTCACTCGTTTATTTCATTTGTAGTTCAATCTGGTTGTAGGCTAGCTTGAGCCTTATTGGGATCTGCAGTGCTAGCTGCTAACAGAAATTGGTGAAGTCTCTGGAAAGCACAACCAGCTAGTATGACAGGGTCACAGACCATTTTCTGGAAAAGGAGCGGAGGGCAGAATTTGTGTATAAATAGTGTGCATCATATAATGTTCATGAATCTGAAGTGTGTATATTGTTCAGTAATGTTAAGAGAATGGTGGGCTCTGTGTTATAGGTTATACTTGGGTATAATATTCAAGGTTCTGTGTGTTGCATAGCCTACCTGGTTATGAATTTCCAGACTGTGTTGCAGAAGATGTTCAAGGATGTGTTGCACAGCTGGGTGTTGTGTTAAAGACTCTGTGTTGCATATCAGGGTATGATGTTCAAGGCTCTTCGTTGAATAGCCAGTGATTTTTGGATGTTTGATATTTTTGATTAAGGATATGAGGCACTAGCCTGGCAAGCCAGACTATAACATGAAATGTACAAGCAAAAATACTTTCTGCCACTAGGTAGGGTTGTCTAGTTCACTATGCTAATGGGACACACCTTTCTATGCTTTGATATCCGGCCTACAGGTTTTACGATGAATGCATAAAATGGGCTTCCCCTGTTTTAAAAACCAGCAGCTGCCACTGGAATACATTGAGTAGAAGAGGTGAATTTTGACTTTGAAATAACTTTTATAGTTTTATAGAACTCTGAGGTGTGGCTGTCTGGGCCTTGGGTATTAGAGTTCTGCATCTTTTGTATTATTTTTTCTATTTCTGCTCTGGTTAAAGGTTTTTCTAACAGTTCTTTGTTTTCATCACTTATGGTTAGAATATCAAGATATTCAAAGAACTTGTCTATTAATGATGTATCTCCCATAGATTCTGAAGTGTATAGTTTTGTGTAAAAAGTGTTGAAAGTATTATTGATCTCTTTTGGGTCTAGTGTGATTTGTCCTGAGCTAATCCATATTTTCGTAATTAATCTCATTCATCTCATTATCTCTAGCCGCTTTATCCTTCTACAGGGTCGCAGGCAAGCTGGAGCCTATCCCAGCTGACTACGGGCGAAAGGCGGGGTACACCCTGGACAAGTCTCCAGGTCATCACAGGGCTGACACATAGACACAGACAACCATTCACACTCACATTCACACCTACGGTCAATTTAGAGTCACCAGTTAACCTAACCTGCATGTCTTTGGACTGTGGGGGAAACCGGAGCACCCGGAGGAAACCCACGCGGACACGGGGAGAACATGCAAACTCCGCACAGAAAGGCCCTCGCCGGCCCCGGGGCTCGAACCCAGGACCTTCTTGCTGTGAGGCGACAGCACTAACCACTACACCACCGTGCCGCCTAATTAATCTTGATGGAGCTTTTTTTTTTTTTGCATGCTAAGACCTTGCCTGCTTTTTCTCCATGTTCATAATATCTATGTTTTGCTTGAGTTAAAAATTTAGTAGTATTTGTAGTACAGAGTAAATTGAGTTCAGTTTGAAGAAAAAGTTTTCTTTTATATAAATCAGGTGAAGGAGAAACTGAGTACTATTGATTTATTTTTGCAATTTCATACATAATCTTGATTTCCTTCTCCCTCCGTTGTTTATTCATTAAGCTGCAGCAAGAGATTATCTGCCCCTGAACGTAGGCTTTTAATGCTTCCCATAGAGTGGATCTTGTTATATCTGGGGCGGCACCGATAGATAAGTATGAATCTATGTGGCTTTTTAATAGTAGTGTTTTCTTGTCCAAACATAAGTTATTCTCAAATCTCCATGTCCTTGAAGTATACTTATGTCTCAGTTCCAGCTGGAAGATTACCGGGCTGTGGTCAGACAATGCTATAGCTTTATATTCACAACTTTTTATTAATGGTAAAAATCTACAATCTACCAAGAAAAAAATCTATTCTGGAATAAGAATGATGCATTGATGAGAAATAAGAGTAGTAGCATGTATTAGGAAACATGGTGCTCCATGGATCTGTTATTCTATATGTTTTAAGAAACATATGCATGATCTTTGCTGATTTAGATAAAGCTGCAGGTCTGCCTGATGATCTATCGAGATGTGGGTCTAGCACCAGATTAAATTCACCCCCAATTATTAGTTGATGGGAGTCCATATTAGGTAATGCAGCAAGAAAAGATGATATAAATTGTTCATCCTCAAAGTTTGGTGCGTATATGTTAGCCAATGTAATTGGGTTGTTGTAAAGTTTCCCTATCACAATGACAAATCTCCCCCAAGGAACTGATATGATTCTAGATGGTATGAAAGACTTCTTCTTCTTCTTTTGGCTGCTCCCGATTAGGGGTCGCCACAGTGGATCTTTCGTCTTCATTGCTCCCTGTCTTCCGCATCCTTCTCTACCACACCTGCCACTTTCATGTCTTCTCTCATCACATCCATGCATCTCCTCTTTGGCCTTCCTTCTTTTTGTTTGCCTGGCAGCTCCATCCTCAACATTCTCCTTCCAACATGCTCTTCTCAGGATGTGCCCATACCATCTCAGTCTCATCTCTCTTAGCTTAATTCCCAAGCTCTCCAAATGTGCTGTCCCTCTGATGTGCTCATTCCTTATCCTGTCCAACCTCGTCACTCCCATCGCAAACCTTAACATCCTCAACTCTGCCACCTCCAACTTTGCCTCTTGTCTCTTTGTTAAGGGTACGGTCTCCAATCCATACATCACAGCTGGTCTCACTACTGTCTTATACATCTTACCTTTCACTTTTGCTGGGACTTTCCTATCACAAATGACTCCCGAAATCCTTCTCCAACTGCTCCACCCTGCCTGCACTCTCTTTCTCACCTCACTATCGCAGCCCCCATTTTCCTACACAGTTGACCCCAGGTACTTGAATTCACCAACGTTCTTTATGTCTACTCCTTGCATCTTCACTACACTCTCATCCCCATTCTCATTGATGCACATGTATTCTGTTTTGCTACTGCTCACCTTCATTCCTCTTCATTCCAATGCATACCTCCATCTCTCCAAACCCAACTCAACCTCCTTTCTACTTTCACCACATATCACAATATCATCCGCAAACATCATGTTCCATGGTGACTCTTGCCTCACTTTGTCCATCAAGCTATCCATCACTATGGCAAACAAAAAAGAACTTAAACCAGATCCTTGATGGAGTCCCACCTTCACCTTGAACCATTCAGTTGTTCCAACTGCACACCTCACTGCTGTTTCACTGTTCTCATACATGTCTTGCACCACTCTAATATACTTCTCATTCACTCCACTCTTTCTCATACAATACCATAACTCATCTCTCAGCGAGGGATGTACAGCAGGTAAGAGTGATGAAAGATGTAAATGGAAATGTGCTGAGAAACAAAGAGAGTGGGTGGAAAGAGTACTTTGAGGATTTATTAAATGAGGAGAATCCAAGAGAGAAAAGGTCAGATTCATTGGAGACAGCAAATCAGGAAACAGAGTTGGTTAGTAAGGATGAGGTAAGGGCAGCCATGAAAAGAATGAAGACTGGGAAAGCAGTCGGACCAGATGCCTTCTCCAGGTCTACAAACACACAATGTAGCGTTCTCTGGCCTTCTCTGTACATTCTTAAAGCAAAAATTGCATCCAACTTGCTCTTCCTTGGTATAAACCCGTACTGCTGTTCACAGATTGCTGCCTCTCTTCTCAATCTCACCTCCAATACCCTTTCCCATAGCTTCATGGTGTGGCTCATCAATTTTATTCCTCTGTAATTACTGCAGCTCTGTACATCTCCCTTATTCTTGTATGGACCCTTTTCACGTGACGTCACGACAAACGCGGCCGCCATTTTGGACGTGTACTACCAGTAGTTTACCACAGCCAACATTGAGGAACGGCAGCAAAGAAAGTTTTTACTTTCAGCAAGACTTCCATCATGCCACTATATTGTTGTGCACCTGGATGTAGTAACCATCAACAAACAAGGCAAGGTTTATCATTTTATCGGATCCCGACGGAGAAGATGGATAGCGGCCATTAACAGATTGGCAGCCCTCGGCATACCAACGCTTGTGTAGTGACCACTTTGTTGGAGGTAAGACGAATAAAATTAGCCAGAAAAGGCATTACATTGCTGTTAACATTCTGTGGCGGCGAGTGTGTAACCAAATAGGCTAAAATAACCCATTGTAACCTCTTTGTTCTTCTGTAGTAGCTATTGTTGACTAGCTAATGTCAACAAGTAGCTGGTATGTTACTGTAGCAATGTTTACGTTCAGTCATTTGGATGACTGTTAAAACCTTTCAGTCTCAAGTTTTTCCTTTACTGTATTTACTAGTTTACTGTAATTATGATCCGGCAGCTATTTACACCGGATCCAGTATAAATAGCTGCCGGAGCCAACGTCCGAGGTTCCGGAGCGCGCGCCGGCTTGCTCTCCCTCAAATTAAGCAGCGCGCGCCGGCTTGCTCTCCCTCAAATTAAGCAGCGCGCGCCGGCTTGCTCCCGGAGTGCTCCGGCCGAGGTTGCCCTCAAATTAAGCAGCGCGTGCCGGCTTGCTCCCGGAGTGCTCCGGCCGAGGTTCCCCTCAAATTAAGCAGCGCGCGCCGGCTTGCTCCGGAGCAAGCCGGCGTGCGCTCCGTAACCTCGGCCGGAGCACTCCTGGAGCAAGCCGGAGCGCCCTCCGTAACCTCGGCCAGAGCACTCCGGGAGCAAGCTGGAGCGCGCTCCGGAACCTCGGACGTTGGCGTGTATGTGTATGGCGATGGGTTTTTAACGACATAGGTATACAGATCATGTGGGCCGAAGTCAGGTAAAGACGAGGGCTTCGTGTACTTCCGTACGTCAGTGAACAATCCTGGTGGAAGCAGGTAAACGTCGTTCTCTAAGCCTGCTAACCTCAATTTTTGCAAATACCTCTCCCTCTGCTCGCCCTGTAAATGCCCTACATCGCTGGATAGTGAAGGTGTTTTCTGCATCTCGCTCCTTTTTCTTTTATGTTTTTCGTTTGTCGCCTTCCTCGCATTCAAACTGATTTGAGCCGAAGTCCACTACATGTCCAAAATGGCGGTCGCATTTACGAAGGTCACGTGACTGAAAAGGGTCCATATTGGGACTAGCACACTCTCCATTCATTTGGCATTTTCTCATTCTCTTATTATTCATCTTATTAAACAATCTCGTTAGGAACTCCACAGCCATCTCACCCAAACATCTCCAAGCCTCAATCAGGATACCATCTGGTCCGACTGCTTTCCCAGTCTTCATTCTTTTCATGGCTGCCCTCACCTCATCCTTACTAACCAACTCTGTTTCCTGATTTGCTGTCTCCAATGAATCTGACCTTTTCTCTCTTGGATTCTCCTCATTTAATAAATCCTCAAAGTACTCTTTCCACCCACTCTCTTTGTTTCTCAGCACATTTCCATTTACATCTTTCATCACTCTTACCTGCTGTCCATCCCTCGCTTCCCTGTTTCTCTGCCGAGCTAGTCTGTACAGGTCTTCCTCTCCTTCTTTGGTCTCCAGTCTTTTGTACAATTCCTGGTATGCATCTGCTTTCACCTTTGCTACCGCTCTTTTTGCCTTCTGTCTCGTCTCTCTGTATAACCGCCTGCTTTCCTCGTCTCTCTGATCATCCCAATTCTTCTTTGCTAGCCTCTTCTCTTTTATAATTTCCTGCACTTCTTTGTTCCACCTTGTCTTCTTGTCTTCCTTCCTCCTTCCCGATGACCACCCTAGCACCTTCCTTGCGTACAGCAGTAGTATTCCAATCTTCTGGCAGACTTCCATCACTTTACAGTCTCCAATCTCCTTTAGGTTACCCCTTCTGCAGAGTATGTAGTCCACCTGTGTAGATCTTCCTCCACTCTTAAAACATCCCCCTGTGCTGCTCTTTCTTCTCGAAGTATGTATTGACTATTGCCAAATTCATCCTCTTTGAAAAATCAACCACCATTTGCCCTTCCACATTTCTCTCTCTTACACCATATCTGCCCATCACGTCCTCATCTCCTCTGTTTCCCTCGCCAACATGTCTGTTGAAATCTGCTTCTGTCAGCACGTGCTCCTCCCTTGGTATACTTTCTTCCACTTCATCCATCTTTTCCCAGAAAGACTCTTTCTCTTCATTCTCACATCCAACCTGTGGGGTGTACGCGCACACAACATTGATTACTACTCCTTGAGTCTCCAACTTCATGCCTATGACTCTATCTGACACCCTCTTCACATCAATCACACTGTTGTCCAACTATCCCCTCAAAACAATACCAACACCATTTCTCTTTCCATCGACTCCATAATAAAACAACTTGCAACCATCTCCAATATTCTTGGCCTTGCTTCCTTTCCAGCTCGTCTCCTGCAAACACATAAAATGTCCAACTTCCTTCTTTCCATCATACCTGCTAACTCTCTCACTCTGCCAATGTTCCCACATTCAGTGTTCCTACCCTCAATTCTAAGCGCCTTCCCTTCCATCTTTCTCGCTCTCTCCTAACACGCCTCCCCCCTCTCTTTCTCCTTCTCCGTTTTGGCGCAACAGTAGCACACTTTCCACCGGCACCTTGTTGACCACCAGTACCAGAGGCGGTCATTGTTAACCCGGGCCCTGACCGATCTGGTAAGGTATTTCTCTTTTCATTCCGCATGTTAGATTTGGCACAGTTTTGGATTCTGTGCCTCTGACATTCTGATGTTTCTGGTTCAGGAGTGTGACAGTTATAGCTATAGTTATAGTTAGTACTGTCGCCTCACAGCAAGAAGGTTCTGGGTTCGAGCAGACTGTGGCTGACAGAGGCTTTTCTGTGTGGAGTTTGCATGTTCTCCCTTTGTCTGTGTGGGTTTCCTCAGGGTGTGCTGGTTTTCCCCCACCGTCCAAATACATGCAGGTTAGGTTAATTGGCAGCCCTAAATTGACCATAGGTGTGAATTGTTGTTTGTCTCTATGTGTCAGCCCTGTGATGACTTGGCAACTTGTCCATAGTCAGCTAAGCCCATGTTTACATTAGACCGTATCAGCGGATCATCAGATTAATGTTTTTAAAACGATTCGCGTGCACACAGCAACACCAATACACGATTCGCGTGCACACAGCAATACCAATACACGGATACGCTTGGCTCCGCAGGCATCCTGCGCTCCAAATCACTCCGCCCTGAACAGCGAGTGCCCTCTGGAGGGTGCGCACTCCGGCCTTGCGCAACTCACAGAGCACGCGAGTGAAGTGAACAAGCTGTGATTCGGGACTGAGCCGCTGTGTGTGTGATCCCAGCGCACATCACTTACCACTTGCAAGTGGAAGGATGGCAAGCCTAAAGACAATCATAACTACACAATGGGCAGTATTTGCAGTATTTTCATACTTTTATACTCTTTAATGAAAGGTGATACAAGGCGGAAGTCCGCGCCGTTTTTCAGCAGTCGCGTCACATGACCAACGCCAGCGAATCAGGAAGGTGGATGTCACAGTGACGTTGTCCAATGAGACGCCAGCTAGAGCTCAGCACAGCGTATCCGCGTATTCTCAATGCTTACATAGCTGACATGATCTGGATTGAATACGTGGACACTGGCGGATTCCCGTTTCCCGGTGTTTCCAGGCGGTTTAATGTAAACAGACAGTGCATCCGCGAAGAAAACGAGACAGATACGGTCTAATGTAAACGTAGCCTAAGATAGGCTCCAGCTTGCCTGCGATCCTGCACAGGATAAGTGGTTACTGATAATGGATGGACTTTCTTAAATAACCAATGTAAAATTTAGAATTTTTTTCATGATATTTTAATTGTTTCAGATGCACTAGTACATTTATTGTACATGAATCAACTAAGTTGCATTTATAGTTTGTTTTCGTACAGCCAGAATGATTTGATAGAGTCCCGCAACAAACGCAAAAAATTCAATTCAGCATGCACCCAAGCTAAGGATAAAACTAGCAATTTTCAAGCTCTGTTAGCGCTTTCTGGTTGAAATCGCAAAAAAACAAATGGTCTCAAAACACATCCGATTGACGTGACTATTGTGGTAGCAACTCAACGTATGCACTGCCAATAATGCGAAAACAGACCTAGAAAGCATATCACTCTGGATTGTTCCTTTAACTATGTCCTTCAATATAAGAGTCACAAGAGAACCCCTACCTTTTGCCCCAGCCCCACTGTCATGATGCATCTTGCTTTGCTCAATACAACTGCTAATATGCTGCTGAAGGCACATATCATACCGGCTCAAAAGAATTAACAACTCTAAAAAGTTGCCATGATTTACTGCAGTGTTTTCTAGAGTATAAGCACTCTCTGCTTTATCCCCTCTGTAACTGAGGCCACATTTTCCTATGACTTTAACCACATCTACTATGCATTCTATTACCTGATGCTTCTTTTTCACCTGCTCATGATGTAAAGACATTTGTTTGCCTGCCAGAAGGCTTTTTACATCTGCCCCTTTAGCCATCAGAAAGTAAGCATCAGCACTATCCCTGTGGATCTTACTTTTCTCATGCTCTCCAATGTGCTGATGAATATGTTTCCATGCTTTCATACCACCCTTTATGAACGGATTATCAGTTGCAGCGGGTGCAAATGCCAAACAGACAGAACAATACAGTGTGTTTTTTCACTATACGTCAACCATTTGCATTTGGTGCCTTGCTTGTTATAAAACACTTTAGCCACTGTAGGGAGTTTTGTGGGCTGCTGTGGATGGTAACTGAAACATTTGTACGGTAGAGGATGTCTTTGAGGATGAGCAAAATAATCAAAATCAGTCTCCTCATCTACACTAGCAGCTGCCTGAATCTGTGGGACCTCCTGCTGCACTGCTGCTGTCTCACTGGACTCTTCCTTCTCAGCATCTGACTCACCTGTATTATATAGCATATAGGGCATATACACTGTGATCATGGACAGAGATTATTGATTAAACAATGTTTACCTATTTCAATTGGGCTGATTTTAAAGCATTGTTAGCATTCTGAATATCTGGGTACTGGGTATCATTTAGAATCTATCACATCTGTTCTGTGTGCAGTTTCTTACATAAAATAGTTTTTTTGTTGTTGATTTTTATTCTCTCTACCTGTTGCCTATGTAGTCCTGGCCTCTCCATGCCTACTTGGTTCACCAGCAGGATCAGACTGGCTTATCTGCTGCTCTGAGGCTACTAAAACATTTCATTAAGGGTTAGCCTATTTTGCTGAATAACGTAACATGTTTGAAGGTTTTCCCCCCCACAATTTAGCCTATATTGTGATTGTGTAAAATTGATAGTGATTTAGGCCATTTGTCTCCATTTGTTAAAATAAATTAGGCTATCGTGCTGACATCTTTCTGAATGTCTGAACAATTTAACATATATTTATCATATATCTCTGTTATCTTTTACATTACAAATAACTATCTTAGTTTAAATAAATAACTGTTAGACCATCCTCTACCTGTCCCTTCAGTAGTCATGACCTCCTTGGGATCATCAGTAGCGTCAGAAGGGGTTTGCTGCTCCGACACTACAAAAACATTCCATTAATGAGATGCTATTTAATGGGAAATTTGGTCTCTGCATTTATTCCAATCGTGAATTAGTGAAATGCACACAGTGAACACACAGTGAGGTGAAGTACACACTAAATTATACCTCTAAATTATGTTTATTACACTGAGTGCAGAATTATTAGGCAAGTGAGTATTTTGACCACAACATCCTTTAATGCATGTTGTCCCACTCCAAGCTGTTTAGGCTTGAAAGCCTACTACCAATTAAGTATATCAGGTGCTGTGCATCTGTGTAATGAGAGGGGGTGTGGTCTAATGACATCAACACCCTATATCAGGTGTCCATAATTATTAGGCAACCTCTTTTCCTCTGGCAAAATGGGTCAGAAGAGAGATCTGACAGACTTTGAAAAGTCTAAAATTGTGAGATGTCTTGCAGACGGATGCAGCACTCTTGAAATTGTGAAGATGTTGAAACGTGATCACCGAACAATCAAGTGTTTCATTGCAAATAGTCAACAGGGTCGAAAGAAGCATGTGGGGAAAAAAAAGGCGCAAAATAACTGCACATGATCTGCGGAAAATCAAGCGTGAAGCTAACAAGCAGCCATTAGCGTCCAGTTCTGCCATATTCCAGAGTTGCAACATTCCTGGAGTGTCAAAGAGTACAAGGTGTGCAATACTGAGGGACATGGCCAAGGTAAGGAAGGCTGAAAAATGACCACCACTGAGTAAGGCACACAAGATAAAACGTCAAGACTGGGCCAAGAAATATCTTAAGACTGATTTTTCTAAGGTGCTGTGGTCTGATGAGATGAGAGTGACTCTTGATGGGCCAGATGGATGGGCCTGTGGCTGGATCAGTAATGGGCACAGAGCTCCACTCCGACTCAGACGCCAGCAAGGTGGAGGTGGAGTACTGCTATGGGCTGGTATCATCAAAGACAAGCTTGTTGGACCTTTTCGAGTTGAGGATGGACTCAAACTCAACTCCCAGACCTACTGCCAGTTCCTGGAAGAAACCTTCTTCAAGCAGTGGTATAGGAAAAAGTCAGCATCTTTCAAGAACATGATTTTCATGCAGGATAATGCTCCATCTCATGCGTCCAAATACTCCACTGCGTGGCTAGCCAGTAAAGGTCTGAAAGGTGAAAAAATAATGACATGGCCCCCTTGTTCACTTGACCTAAACCCCATAGAGAACCTGTGGTCCATTATAAAACGTGAGGTCTACAAAGAGGGAAAACAGTACACCTCTCTGAACAGCGTCTGGGAGGCCGTGGTTGCTGCTGCACACAATGTTGGTCGTGAACAGATAAAGAAATTGACAGAATCTATGGATGGAAGGCTTTTGAGTGTCCTCATGAAGAAGGGTGGCTATATTGGTCACTGATTTGTTTTTGTTTTGTGTTTGAATGTCAGATATGTTTATTTGCAAATCTGGAGTTGTCATATCAGTGTACCTGGTGAAAATAAATAAGTGAAATGGCTACATATTTGGTTTTTATTAAGTTGCCTAATAATTCTGCACAGTGAAAGTTACCTGAACACATACATATTCTCCTAAAATGGCCAAAACTAAAAACGCCCCACTCTAACTTCCATACATATTCAGCTTTGATATTTATGAGTCTTTTTGGTTGATTGAGAACATAGTTGTTGTTCAATAATAAAACTAATCCTCAAAAATACAACTTGCCTAATAATTCTGCACTCAGTGTATTGTCAGCTTGAAACGGGATATTTGTGATTAATGGTGTGTATTGGGCTCTACAAAATAAACTATGCTAAATTGACATTGCAAATGTTGCGCAATAGCCTTACACTGACAGTCTCATCTCATTATCTCTAGCCGCTTTATCCTTCTACAGGGTCGCAGGCAAGCCGGAGCCTATCCCAGCTGACTACGGTCGAAAGGCGGGGTACACCCTGGACAAGTCGCCAGGTCATCACAGGGCTGACACATAGACACAGACAACCATTCACACTCACATTCACACCTACGGTCAATTTAGAGTCACCAGTTAACCTAACCTGCATGTCTTTGGACTGTGGGGGAAACCGGAGCACCCGGAGGAAACCCACGCGGACACGGGGAGAACATGCAAACTCCACACAGAAAGGCCCTCGCCGGACCCGGGGTTCGAACCCAGGACCTTCTTGCTGTGAGGCGACAGCGCTAACCACTACACCACCGTGCCGCCCCACACTGAGAGTAGGCTACAAAATTATTTCCATATCTCTCTTTACCGGCTGCAACTGAGGTCTGTCCTCAGTTTCTTTCTTTTTTACCTGAAGTAAACTGAAAATGCAAAACTATCACAGGATTGCCATAAAAAGACAAACTATAAGACCAGATAAGTGAATCCTTTCTGTCCCTCTCCAATTCAAACTGCTACCATGTTCACACTGCGCAAAGCAGGAGTCATGTGTGCAGGAATGGACTACTCAGCCTGAGCAGGAAGGCATGCTCAAAGCTAGTTAATTGACAGCTTGGCAACACAAGCAAATGGGGGGAAAAAGAAAAAAAAGGAAAAAACAATAAAGAAAAGCATGTTCTTATACTTTTATTTTTATTTCTGCATTTATTTTCTTTTTGTTGTTTTTATTTATTTTCTTATTTTATTTTGCATTTATTTTCCTATTCTCTTATTTCTGCACTTATTTTTGTATTCTTTTATCTTTATTTTTTAAAAATTCGTTTTCAACATTTATTTTATTTATTCTTTTTATGGCACTCATGTGACTCCATAGAAAATGCTAGCGGCCTTGACGGGCCCTCGCACTTGTGGTCCTGCAACCCAGGACATTCCGCCACCCAACAAAACAGTCACATGTCATATATTCATCAAATGTTCAAAGGTGATGTGCATGTTGCAAATGCCATGACTGCTTGACGGATGAGAGATAGACAGACAAAGACTGTGTGTGCGTTTCCGTGGTGTGAAAATGTACATTTATATATGTACAAAACCATACATGTGTCTCCTCCTTATCTCTATCTCACGCTGTATTCTTAAGTCATCTTAGCTTTCCTGTGTCTGCAGTGTGTGTGTACATGCAGAGTTTTCATATGTCTGCAACAGAATGCACAATTCTTGTACTGATCTAAGGGTTCTGAGCAAGGTTTTAGCCATAAGTTCTGAAGAGTTTTGTTTCAATTAGGGGGCGCCATGGGCGTAACGACCATAGGCACTGGGGGGGACATGTCCCCCCCAATATTGGGAAAGTACCAATCTGTCCCCCCCCCCCCAATATTTGGCGTATTAAATCAATATGAGACAAATAATATGCCATCCTGAACCATGGCTATATAATGAATCCTTATGTCCGATTTACTTTCAATTTAGGAAGCACAGAGAAACAAACAAAAAAAAAACCTTTGCGACCACCCTCTATGATTGTGCACTTGGGTCAGCCCATGTGGTTCGTTGGTTTGAAAATCCACTCAGTCGGACTGTCAGGTAGGCTGCTGGTGGACACATTCAAATGGCGGTAGCCGCAAAGAAAAGGAAGGACCCATGGGCGTAAAAATGCGTATGGACGCGTCCATACCAATATTCAGCTGAGTTTAAAATGTCCATACCATTTTTGAATGGAGAAGCCGCGATGCGGGAAACGCTGAATAAAAACACCAAACGCGGTATCGCTTCCAGCTGATTTTCAGTTGTGAACAGACCTCTCAAAGACGGCTGACTATTGGTGGGGACAGCAGGTAAAAAAGCTTTATGAAGCTTTGATTGGCCCGCCTCCCGTTGCCTTGACGTTGCTATGGTTTTTGATTGGCCCACCTCCCGTTGCCTTGACGTTGCTATGGTTTTTGATTGGCCCACCTCCCGTTGCCTTGACGTTGCTATGGTTTTTTGTTGTCATTGGCTGTAAGCAGTAGCAAGCGGTAAAATCAGCATCCAGCTCGCTGCTACAGCAAAACAGCACACAGGCAGTGATGTCGGGCAATAAAAGAAAACGGAAGGAAGACATAATATGACATTTTTGTCATATGATCCTGTAACAGCAAGGAGTTTCTGTTTGCAATCTCTCTCTCTCTCTGTCTGTCTCTGTCTGTCTGTCTCTCTCTCTCTCTCTCTCTCTCTCTCACACACACACACACTAATAAATGCTTGTAGGTAATGCTAAATGTTTACTTATATTTACTTTTTTCTTGCTCATTGTTTGCATGTATATACATATGTGTATATGCATGTGTATATGCGTATGTATGTAACCTCTGCAATAAAATGTAAAAATGTGAAACAATGGTCACTTAACCCTTTCAACTTAATGAATAAACATTTTTGCAAAATGCACTACAACTACCAAAACTCTTCACACTTCTACCACCCATACCTACATTACTTCCAGATTCTGAAATTGCAGTAACTCAAAAGGAAGCACATGATGTTTCAAATGTGTGAAAATAGTAAAAGTTGTGTGAAAATGAAGCAGCAGCAAATAATTTTGATTGATTGTGTTGTTGTATTTTGGGTAGGTCATCCACTACAGCGAAATTCACAGCAACTTCAATGTCCACTTTCTCTGTGTGATAATGTATTGCCCGTATACATGCAGATGTTAGCCTAAGTCTAAGACTGAGTGTACCTGGTGCTAAAAATCAAAATAACACAAAGGAATGGACAACCAATCATTTGTACAGTGTAGGCCACATTTCATGCGACAACCATGGCGCACTGGGGCGCTTGGCCAAATTATGTCCCCACCAATATCAACACCGTTTTTACACCCTTGGAAGGACCAACGGGCTGACATTCGCCTTTTTTTCCAGACGAGTCACAGACATGATGAGTCTGTCACAGAGAGTCACAGGCATGATGGAGGAAGGGAACAGACAGAGACCTGCTCTGAAGATGAACTGGTAAAGAGCATTGTATTACGAGTCCTTAAAACAACTTTATTTTTAACCTCATCATAGGCTGCATGTCATCAGTAGGCTAGTAATAAGAGCATACTGTCCTTTAATTAAATGTAAATAAATTAAATAAAATTATTATTTTGGTCAGTCATTATAGAGGGATTTCACTGACGTCACCCAAAACCGGAAGTAAACAGACCCTGCGCCATATTGGAAGACCAACAAACTCGTGATTAGGGGGAAATAACGGCAGCGGTATGTGAACCCACGAGAATAAAGTGGAGTGGCAAACGACTTAAACAAACAAATCTGAGCTGTTTTATTTATGATTTATTGGCCCAAAAGTAGACTTGAAAGAAACCTGTGTGAGACTTGGCAAAAAACTGTGGATATAATGGATAAGTCTGTGCATGATCTGCGGACACTTTGAGGTAAGCAAACGCAAGAAATTCAGATTTAAAACATGCTAAACTGGCCCCAAGTTAATAACTGTATGAGGAGCAAGCCTCCCAGACTTCTACAATTTAATAATAATAATTATTATTTTAGGATGGTTTGGGGCTTGCTCTCCCTCCTATTATATAAATAAAGCATAGTTGTTGTGTAGGCATAGATCATAAATACATATGTATAATTTGGATAAATTAACCTAAATTATGGATACCTTAATAGTAGCAAAAAGTATTAATTTTTCAACTGAAAAGATATATTATTAAAAGATAAATATCAACAAGATTACCTTGGCCATAACTATATGTAGGTTATTCTTAACAACAGCTGTAATATCATGAACCAAGCCACTAACAACATAATTGTAAGCCTGTAGCCCTTTGTAGGCCTTCAAGTCATCAGCAGTGTAGGCACTGGGTGTAAACAACAAATAGTTTACAATGTCTGGGTAGCAAACAGATGGCAGAATTGGTGTCAGGTCCTCCTTATGTTTCCATTCTCCCTTGCCCCGAGCCTTATCATATGGGTCAAACCCATCAATCACAGCCAGTTTCTCCACATACCGTGCCCTTTCTGCAGCTGGTAATGTACTCACATAACCAGACTTATCAGCCATCGTGTCACTTCACTCTCGCTCGTAGTTTGTTTTGTATGTATATACTTGAGGTCTTCCAATATGGCGCCCTAACAAAATCTCGCGGTACGGTGACGTCATGCGGTAGCCCTCTATTCTTGAACGCCTCCATATTTTTGGGCCATTTATTTAGATAAAGTCAATATATTTTCTACAAAGTTCTATGTTGTTTTGACCTATTAACCAGGGTAATGCTCCTTTCTATTGCTTTGGTAGCCATTTTTTTGTAGCAATTTGGCATTTCTGCATTTGTTTGAAATGTGTGTGTGTGTGTGTGTGTGTGTGTGTGTGTGTGTGTGTGTGTGTGTTTGTTTGTGTGTGTGTGACTAGCTCTGGTGTGACAGATTTTCATGCAATGTTTTACATGTTTTTTGTATGTTGTATTGCGTTACATGTTTTGCAGTTGCACATTCTGTTTTGTGTTTTGCCTGATACACAATAAAAAAAAAACAAGATATAAATGTTAACATGTTCATTGGTAATTGTATTCATCAAAACAATGTTCTAGATAAGCACATCTTTATCAATAGGCCCATATAAAAACTGCACGAAATGCACTTAAAAATATTTTGGGAAGGGCTCAAATTTGGACCCCCCCAATATTTATACCATGGTTACGCCCTTGGGGGGCGCTATGAAGTCCCTGGGCCATGCCCGGGGCCAAACATCTGTGGCTGAGAAGCGGTTACAATGACTTGTGTGTATCAAATTTCATGAGTTTTCGTGCATGGGAAATGCCTCAAATAAAGCCAAGCGCGACAGAATAATAATAATAATAATCCTTCGAAAAGGGCGGCACGGTGGTGTAGTGGTTAGCGCTGTCGCCTCACAGCAAGAAGGTCCGGGTTCAAGCCCCGTGGCCAGCGAGGGCCTTTCTGTGTGGAGTTTGCATGTTCTCCCCGTGTCCGCGTGGATTTCCTCCAGGTGCTCCGGTTTCCCCCACAGTCCAAAGACATGCAGGTTAGGTTAACTGGTGACTCTAAATTGACCGTAGGTGTGAATGTGAGTGTGAATGGTTGTCTGTGTCTATGTGTCGGCCCTGTGATGATCTGGCGACTTGTCCAGGGTGTACCCTGCCTTTCGCCTGTATTATTATTATTAAGGGTCTTCGCACTGAACGGTGCTCGGGCCCTAATGAGCACATTCGAACGCACACACTTCGAACGCTCATTGAACATGTCAGGAGATGACTTGGCCACCACTCCAAATTTTCCTAAGTTGCCATGGAAATACAGAAAAAATAAAAATAACGGAAATCCCAAAATGTCAAAAGCACAACTCCTCCAGGCACTTAACATAACTGTCAGGATTCGTGAAAAAATTCCTCATAGTTTTTGAGTTATGCTCCGGAAACTAAAATGTTTACAGACGGACAGAGCGATAGCTATATCGCCCAGCATTATATGCGGGGGGGAATAACAAATGGTATCCGTTCCCCCGCCCCCAAATAACTGTCTCTCTCTCTCACACACACACAAGACACAGGGAGACACCAGAGGTTTTAGTTAAGCCAAACACGTTTTTGCCAGTAACACTACCCAAGTTTTTATTTTTTTAAGGAAAGCGGAACATCCTATACCGTATATATTTTCCCCTCCGCTTGGTGAGAGGACAGGCGCGAGAAGCAGTATATGCCTTTGTCTGAGACCCGTTCTCAGAGGGTTCGAGAGGGTTGTGCGTTAGTGTTTATTGCTTTCCTTGGCTCGTTTATATCCACGTTCTTTCTGCTCTCGTGCTCATAGGACGCTTCGTCAGAATTTTCCTCGTTCTCACAGCCGAGCTTCGCACGTGTTCTGACGAAGCGCTGGTCGCTGACTTCATCCCGCATTCACGAAAGCTCTCTCTCTCTCTCTCCCAGGATGCCTACCGTTTTATTCTTGATTCGCTCGGCGCTCCTCCGGCTCCTCGGCAGCAATTTAGTGAGCACAGCAGCTCATTTTCTCAGTAGAACCGTTTCCAGTGCTGCTGCCCACCTCTCCGCCACGTTGCGCCTTGTTTGGGAGCGCCTTAGCTCACAGGAATCCAAGGAGGCTATTCTCGGCTGTGTGCTGTGCATTCTCAACATGCACAGAAAAGTGGACAACTGACTGCTCCCTGTTCTCTCTTTTTTTTCTTCAATCACTGTGTTTCACTCAGCTTCCGTTTAGTTTCGCAACTTTACTCTAACCAGGGTAAGGATTAGTCATAGCGCTTGTGTCTGTTTTTTTTTTGGGGGGGGGGGGGGGCGTTAATGGCACTATAAACTTTGCAAAACTATGTCAGAAAACACTGAGGAAAATTCAACCTTTCATTACTGACAGCTGTCGAAGTGCTCATCTTACTGATCAATACACACCAATGGATAGCCCGAACTTTATCGAACACGTGATTCTGGGCATCGGACGACCTGCTGAAAGACAAGGGAGGATTCTGAACGCGGACGAGATAAATCGAAGTACTGTCTCTCCGACGGAAGCCTCCAGATCCATGCTCAAAATCACCATCAACGATGGCTCGGAGAGTTGCCAAGCCGCCATAAAAACCTTGAGACCGCATTCAAACAACACCAACACAGACGGGGATGGTCGTGAAAAAAGGCAACTTGCCATTTCAAGGTATTATTACGTTCTTCCGTTTTCAACTAGTCAAAAATAAACACGGTGACACACCTTCCTCCATACATACATGCATGCATGCACATTTAGAGTAGAGTGGGGGGAAAAAGTCCCCCTTAAGGAAAATTCAGTTTTTCTCCAAGTTGAAATGAACCATGTGTTGTTTTAATCATAGTTTTTGACAACAGTGACATGAACAATAATGCCACCTAAAGTTTGCCTAAAGTTAATACTTAATTTTTTTTTTAACAAAAACAAACATTGTGCCAGGGGGGCCTTTTACCCCCCCCCCCAGTGGGGTAAAGGCCCCCTGAGGTGGGGCAATAGGCCCCCTCACTCAAAAAAAGCTGTTTGGATAGCAAAAGTGTTTACTTAAGCCTATAATGTGAAAGAAACAAGAAAATATCCCTGAATTAATGAATAGTTGCATTATTTTATTATATTTCGCATTTTAATTTCAATATAATTTTGTGTGGGCGGCACGGTGGTGTAGTGGTTAGCGCTGTTGCCTCACAGCAAGAAGGTCCGGGTTCGAGCCCCGGGGCCAGCGAGGGCCTTTCTGTGCGGAGTTTGCATGTTCTCCCCGTGTCCGCGTGGGTTTCCTCCGGGTGCTCCGGTTTCCCCCACAGTCCACAGACATGCAGTTTAGGTTAACTGGTGACTCTAAATTGACCGTAGGTGTGAATGTGAGTGTGAATGGTTGTCTGTGTCTATGTGTCAGCCCTGTGATGACCTGGCGACTTGTCCAGGGTGTACCCTGCCTTTCGCCTGTAGTCAGCTGGGATAGGCTCCAGCTTGCCTGCAACCCTGTAGAAGGATAAAGCGGCTAGAGATAATGAGATGAGAGAATTTTGTGTGGGTTGAACATGAATTAACAAAGAACAAGCTATTCATTAATTCAGGGATATTTTCTTGTTTTTTTGAGTGAGATATTTTCTTGTTTTTTTGAATAGTTTTTTTGACTATTGCCCCACCTCAGGGGGCCTTTTACCCCACTGGGGGGGGTAAAAGGCCCCCTTGGCACAATGTTTGTTTTTGTTAAAAAAAAAAAAAAATTAAGTATTAACTTTAGGCAAACTTTAGGTGGCATTATTGTTCATGTCACTGTTGCCAAAAACTATGATTAAAACTAAACACATGGTTCATTTCAATTTGGAGAAAAACTGAATTTTCCTTAAGGGGGGGCTTTTTCCCCCACTCTACTCTAATTATGAGAAAAGGAAACGATGCCCCCTGGGGGCCATTTACCCCGCCATTAAGGGGGCGTTTTACCCCACAGACTACACTTTTACAAAAAAGGGTCTTACTTTCAAAATGTGATTCAACTTTTTATACCTAATGTATTTTTTTAATGTACTGACTTGTCTACTCATACCACATACACAGCTGTGATATCTAACAAAATAGCAGCTATCTAAATACAGTTTTACTAATATCTGAAAATTATATCACTTACCATGAAATTTGATTTCTCTCCACTGCGTTGCTGATATGCGTTCCACAGTGGATATTTGTATATCCCCGTTGTCAAGCCAGTCCATAGCAACAATAGAAATGTAACTTTGCGCCATCTGGTGGTTATTTTGGGTAAAACAGGCCGGGGGCCTTTTACCCCACGGGGGCGTATTACCCCACTCTACTTTACATCCACTCAGTCACTTTAATAGGAACACCTGCAAACCTGCTCATTTATACAGTTATACAATCCGCCAATTATGAGGCAGCACAATGCATAAAAATATGCAGACAAGTCAAGAGCTTCAATTAATGTTCACATCAAACATCAGAATGGGGAAAAATTGTGATCTCTGTGACATATACCCTGTCCACACTAAGGATTTTGTACCGATACGATACTACTTTCGTACCGCAACACTTGTCCACACTAGCAACTATACCGGTACTGTAGCGGTATAACTGTATCGGTATGAAACCCACAAATGTATGGGTTTCGTACCGGTACAGTATTGGTACTGTAGCGCTTCGCTGTAGTGTGGACAGATGAAGCGGTTCTGTGTCAATACAAATATAATGCGCATGCACAATGAACCATTCCTACTTTTTCCGGGTTATTCATACAATACAATACGCACGTGCTTTCCAGCTGTAAATAAAACATCAAAATGGCTCAAAACGACCGTGGA
Organism: Neoarius graeffei; assembly: GCF_027579695.1. Taxonomy (NCBI): domain Eukaryota; kingdom Metazoa; phylum Chordata; class Actinopteri; order Siluriformes; family Ariidae; genus Neoarius; species Neoarius graeffei. The sequence goes on along the minus strand of NC_083575.1, from coordinate 17,292,365 downwards.
GCTACATGGAGCAAAGATGAAGTTATGTGTTTGTTGGAGCTTTGGGGAGACGAGCGATGCTCAACTGCCTCGCGCGTTTTATACGATTCGACTGAATAAATGACCACCAGAAATACAGACTGTACACTGACAACAAAAAGCACACACATGTTGTTTCATCCGTCATATTCTCGGAAGGAAGTTACTTGGTAACCACGGAAACATTTCGCGCACGCGCATTTCAACTACCGTGAAAGAAAACCGCAAACATTTCTCGCTAGTGTGGACCAATGCACTAAACTGTACTGGTATACTTTGTATCAATACAGTTATACCACTATCGTACTGGTATATATGTGAACACAGCTTAACTGTGGCATGGTTGTTGATGCCAGATGGGCTGGTTTGAGTGAATACAGGTCATTTCGTCCAATGACCTTTTCATCCAATAGTTAAGACATTTAATCCAAAGCCTTTTTCATACGCACTATCAATTATTTTATATTTCAGATATTTGTTTGTTCGAAAAAAGTAGGATTTCTCAATGGAATTTGACCAAAGCAAAACACATTTTTGTAAAGCAAATGAGTGCCATGGTATGTGCGCTTCGACACTAAAGAGCATACTAAGGGGGGTAATCATGTAGGCCTGTGCCACTTACTGATCCTGGGATGAGTTTACTCCCTTGTCATTGCAGGCTATTTGCTTGCATGTCTATGTTTCCAGCTGGATCATATTAAATCTTCAGGCTCAAAGCAGTGCTCTCTCAGGGGTTTCGTTCATGGATACTGGGCTGAGGCACGGTCTTACCGACCTGAGACCATGCTCTTTCGAAGGGGGAAGCTTGGAGGGAGGTGCCTGTAAAATTTGGCTTCACTGTGTGGCAGCGGGGGTGTGGTCAAGCGCCGGTCTGTGACAGGAGGGTGGAGTCAGGGAAGGTAAGTGGCAGAATCACTTCACCTGAGAGCAATTAACCTATGTTTGTGTGTCTTCTCAGTGACCGCGCCCTATATGAGGAGGGAGAGTGAGAGCGGAGGGAGCTCTGCCCTGAACCAGACGCCGGTTGTGTGTCTGTCTGGCTGTTTGAATGAATTATTGTTTAGCTGAAAAGTCTAGCAATAAAACGCTATTTTGGAATCTGGTCTCTGTCCTGCCGTCCTCTGTGCTCCACCCACACATAGGGAGTCCTACAGTGGTGCTGAAACCCGGGAAAGTGGAGCACCAACCCAGCAGCCCCATGGAATCCTCCCCGTTCACCGACCTGGTCCACGCCCTCGCCACGGCTCAGCAAAGCCAGCACCAGGCGCTCGTCACACTCCGAAAGGAACAAGAACGGCGCTTCGAAGCCCTGGTGCTGGCCCAGCAAGAAGATCGCAAGGCGTTCCGGCATCTCCTCGCGTCGGCGGGGCCCACCAGCGCTCCGGCCGCGGGCCCGTCTCCCCTCACTGTCACCAAGATGGGCCCGCAGGACGACCCCGAGGCGTTCCTCACATTGTTCGAACAGGTCGCCGATGCCTCGGGGTGGCCGATGGAGCAGCGCGCGGCGCGCCTCCTCCCCCTGCTCACGGGAGAGGCACAGCTGGCCGCGCTACAGCTCCCCGCCGACCGCCGGCTGGCCTACGCGGACCTCTGCAGGGCCGTCCTCCAGCGCGTGGGGCGCACACAGGAACAACAGCGCCAGCGCTTCCGCACGCTGCGATTGGAGGAAGTCGGCCGGCCGTTCGCGTTCGGCCAGCAGCTCCGGGACGCCTGCTGGCGGTAGCTGAGGGCCAGCGATCGCGACGCCGAGGGAATCGTCGATCAGGTGGTACTGGAACAGTTCGTCGCCCGCTTACCAGCAGGAACCGCGGAGTGGGTCCAGTGCCACCGCCTGGCGTCGCTGGATCAGGCAGTCGAGCTGGCGGAGGATCATCTGGCGGCTGTCCCGGCGGCAGGACAGCAGATGACATCATCTCTTCTCTCCTCTCTCTCTCTCTCTCTCTCTCTCTCTCTCTCCCCCTCCTCCTGTGTCCCGTCCTCGCCCCATTCCCCCACCGCGGAGGCGGGGACCGGCACCACCCCAGCCGACCCGCCGCACCCGCGGTGCCCTCCCGTTTCTCCCTTCTGTGTCTGTCTCTCCCCCACCTCAAGTGAGTGAGCCCCAGATCACCGGTGCAGAGGGAAAGCCCGGGCCGGTTTGCTGGCGCTGCGGGGAACCGGGCCACCTTCAACAGCAGTGCACAGCAATGGAAGTGGGCGCGGTGGTTCGGATCCCCGACGTGCCAGAGGCCGCCCTCGATCGGGCCGGAGCGTATCGCATACCGGTGAGTATCCAAGGGGCTACATATCAGGCGTTGGTGGATTCTGGTTGTAATCAGACCTCGATTTGCCAAAGCCTGGTTCAAAACGAGGCATTGGGGGGAGCACAAGGGGTGAAGGTTTTGTGTGTGCACGGGGATGTTCACAGCTACCCTTTGGTGTCAGTCCACATTATTTTCAGAGGGGAAAAATTTATAGTGAAGGCGGCGGTTAATCCTCGCCTTACCCACTCTTTAATTTTGGGGACAGATTGGCCGGGATTTCGGGGGTTAATGACGCGCCTAGTAGAGAGTGGGTCCTGCCATTTGACAGGGGGAGGTCCCGGTGTCGCTTTGGCGGGAGCAGCTGTCACAGAGCCGTCTACGTCATCTCCGCGTCAGAGCAAGGAGCCGCCGGCTCCTCCTCTCTCTATTGGGGAATCCCTCGCGGATTTCCCATTAGAGCAGTCGTGAGACGAGACTCTGCGGCATGCGTTTGACCAAGTGAGAGTAATCGATGGTCAAACGCTCCCGCCGAACGCCACCCCGTCCTTCCCCTACTTCGCGATTTTGAAGGATAGATTATACCGAGTGACGCAGGACACTCAAACTAAAGAGCGAATCACGCAGCTTTTGATTCCAAAGAGCCGCCGGGAATTGGTATTCCAGGCGGCTCACTTTAATCCCATGGCTGGACACTTGGGGCAGGATAAAACACTAGCCCGAATAATGGCCCAATTCTATTGGCCGGGGATTCGCGGCGATGTCCGTAGGTGGTGTACGGCATGCCGCGAATGCCAGTTAGTAAACCCAGCGGCCATTCCAAAAGCGCCTTTGCGCCCTCTACCGTTAATCGAGACCCCGTTTGAGAGAATTGGGATGGATCTCGTCGGGCCATTAGATCGGTCAGCACGAGGGTACCGCTTTATATTAGTTCTGGTGGACTATGCAACGCGATACCCGGAAGCAGTGCCTCTGCGCAATATCTCAGCAGGCAGTATTGCAGAGGCACTCTTCCGCGTCATCTCCCGAGTTGGAATCCCGAAAGAGATTCTGACTGACCAAGGCACTACGTTTATGTCACGAACACTGCGCGAACTGTATGGGTTATTGGGAATTAAGCCGATCCGCACCAGCGTATATCACCCACAAACGGACGGTTTAGTGGAACGGTTCAACCGCACCCTCAAAAATATTATTAAAAAATTCGTAAGTGAGGACGCACGTAATTGGGATAAGTGGCTCGAACCCTTGCTGTTCTCAGTGCGAGAGGTCCCCCAAGCCTCCACGGGGTTCTCCCCGTTCGAATTATTATATGGGCGTAAGCCGCGCGGCATCCTGGACGTGCTGCGGGAAAATTGGGAGGAGGGACCTTCACAAAGTAAGAATGAAATTCAGTACGTTATGGACCTGCGCGCAAAACTCCACACGCTCACCCACCTAACTCAGGAGAATTTGCGGCAGGCCCAGGAACGGCAAGCCCGCCTGTACAACAAGGGTACGCGCCTTAGAGAGTTCACACCGGGAGATAAAGTACTCGTACTGCTGCCCACGTCGAGCTCCAAATTGATCGCCAAGTGGCAAGGGCCCTTTGAGGTCACACGGCGAGTCGGGGACGTCGACTATGTGGTGAGGCGAACAGACAGGGGTGGGGCGCTACAGATCTACCACCTCAATCTGCTAAAACTCTGGAACGAGGAGGTCCCTGTGGCGTTGGTGTCGGTAGTTCCGGAGAAGGCGGAGCTGGGGCCGGAGGTTCAAAAAGGGACATTGGCATCACGTACCTCTCCGGTCCCCTGTGGAGACCACCTCTCCCCGACCCAACTCACGGAGGTCGCCCAGTTGCAGGCCGAGTTTTCGGACGTGTTCTCGCCCCTGCCCGGTCGCACTAACCTCATAGAACACCACATAGAGACACCCCCGGGGGTGGTAGTGCGTAGCCGCCCTTACAGGCTACCCGAACACAAAAAAAAAGTGGTTCGGGAAGAACTTCAGGCCATGCTCGAAATGGGCATCGTCGAGGAGTCCCACAGTGACTGGAGCAGCCCGGTGGTCTTGGTTCCCAAGGCCGACGGCTCGGTCCGGTTCTGTGTGGACTATAGAAAAGTCAATGCGGTGTCCAAATTCGACGCGTACCCAATGCCTCGTATTGATGAGCTGCTCGATTGACTAGGCATGGCTCGCTTTTACTCGACACTGGATTTGACGAAGGGATATTGGCAGATCCCCTTGACTCCATTATCCCGGGAGAAAACGGCCTTTTCCACACCGTTCGGCTTGCACCAGTTCGTCACACTTCCGTTTGGGCTGTTTGGGGCGCCCGCTACGTTTCAGCGGCTGATGGACAGGGTCCTCCGGCCCCACGCCACCTATGCGGCCGCGTATTTGGACGATATTATCATTTATAGTAATGACTGGCAGCGGCACCTGCAACACCTGAGGGCCGTCCTTAGGTCGCTGAGGCGGGCGGGACTCACTGCCAACCCAAAGAAGTGTGCGATTGGGCGGGTGGAAGTACGGTATCTGGGCTTTCACTTGGGCAACGGGCAGGTGCGTCCCCAAATTAATAAGACAGCAGCGATTGCGGCCTGCCCGAGGCCCAAGACCAAAAAGGGGGTGAGACAGTTCCTGGGGCTGGCTGGCTACTATCGTAGGTTTATACCTAATTATTCGGACGTCACCAGCCTGCTGACTGACCTCACTAAAAAGGGAGCGCCAGATCCGGTCCAGTGGACGGAGCAGTGTCAGCGGGCTTTCTCTGAGGTAAAGGCTGCACTGTGTGGGGGGCCACTTTTACACTCCCCTGACTTCTCTCTCCCTTTTATGTTACAGACGGATGTGTCGGACAGAGGGCTGGGGGCCGTTTTGTCCCAGCAGGTGGAGGGGGAGGACCGCCCGGTCCTTTACATCAGTCGGAAGCTGTCAGTGCGTGAGGGGCGCTACAGCACGATTGAGAAGGAGTGCCTGGCGATCAAGTGGGCGGTCCTCGCCCTCCGTTACTACCTGCTGGGGCGCCCTTTCACCCTCTGTTCAGACCACGCGCCCCTCCAGTGGCTCCACCGCATGAAGGATGCCAACGCGCGGATCACCCGTTGGTATCTGGCACTCCAACCCTTCAACTTCAAGGTGGTCCACAGGCCGGGGGCGCAGATGGTCGTGGCGGACTTCCTCTCCCGTCAAGGGGGGGGGGGAGTCGGCTGCAGGCCGGACGGGCGCCCGGCCTGAGTCGGGCGGTGGGGGTATGTGGCAGCGGAGGCGTGGTCAAGCGCCGGTCTGTGACAGGAGGGTGGAGTCAGGGAAGGTAAGTGGCAGAATCACTTCACCTGAGAGCAATTAACCTATGTTTGTTTGTCTTCTCAGTGACCGCGCCCTATATGAGGAGGGAGAGTGAGAGCGGAGGGAGCTCTGCCCTGAACCAGACGCCGGTTGTGTGTGTCTGTCTGGCTGTTTGAATGAATTATTGTTTAGCTGAAAAGTCTAGCAATAAAACGCTATTTTGGAATCTGGTCCCTGTCCTGCCGTCCTCTGTGCTCCACCCACACATAGGGAGTCCTACACACTGCAAGCGAGATCCCTTGGCTGAGTTATTAATTTTTAATGCCGGCTGGATCATATTAAATCTTTAGGCGCGGAGCAGCACTCTCATGGGAGCTTCGTTTGCGAACCCTGGGCTGAGGCACAGTCCTACCGACCTGAGACCATGCTCTTTCGAGGGGGGAGGCTTAGAGGGAGGTGCCTGTAAAATTTGGCTTCACTGTGAGCTCCGTTGGCTGAGTTATTAATTTTTGAAGCCATCTGGATCATATTAAATCTTACGGCGTTTGCTTTACAAAAATGTTTTCCGCTTCAAATTCTATTGCGGATTCTTCTTTTTCTATTGAGAATTCTTGTTTTTCTAACAAATAAATACCTGAAATATAAAATAATTGATAGTGCATATGAAAAAGGCTTTGGGCGAAATGTCTTAACTATTGGACGAAATGGTCATTGGATGAAATGTCCTGATCCCGTTTGAGTATTCCATAACCTGCTGAACTCCTGGGACTTTCACACACAGCAGTCTCTGGAGTTGACACAGGATGAACAAAACTATCCAGTGTGCAGAGGGTCTGCAGGCTGAAACACCTTGAAACAACCACAGCGCCAGTAGGAATTGGAACCGTCAGATTTACATGTTCGTTTCCACTCACAGCGAAAACTGCAAATTTTCCATTATTATCCAGGAATTGTGTCCTGTGGGAATGGAAGCAAAATGGCAAAGTCGAAATGTTAATCTACCCCCTGGTGATCTAGTAACATTTACAGAAATTTTTGTCTAGTGAAATTTTTGTGCAAGTGGGAATTGGAACCATCAGATATACATGTTGTGATTGGTTGTTGACTGCTGATTGTGACTGTTGCTGGTGGTGACATAAATGATGTAGTAATATTGTGACGACACTACTCTTACTACCTCAGTGTAAAGCAACCGGTGGCAAACTCAACAGCAAGCAAAGAATAGGTCGGCAGATTTGGTGGGACTGCCATGGGGGATACTTTCCAAGATGTAATGCAGATTAATGGAGCAAACCACATATCAAGTGTGTTTTTTCATATACTACATACAGTGCTCAGCGTAAATGAGTACACCCCCTTTGAAAAGTAACATTTTAAACAATATCTCAATGAACGCAATCAATTTCCAAAATGTTGACAAGACAAAGTGTAATATAACATCTGTTTAACTTATAATGTGTAAGTAAGGTTGATAATATAAACTTAGATTACACATTTTTTCAGTTTTACTCAAATTAGGGTGGTGCAAAAATGAGTACACCCCACAACAAAAACTACAGCTAGTATTTTGTATGGCCTCCATGATTTTTAATGACAGCACCAAATCTTCTAGGCATGGAATGAACAAGTTGGTGACATTTTGCAACATCAATCTTTTTCCATTCTTCAACAATGACCTCTTTTAGTGACTGGATGCTGGATGGAGAGTGATGCTCAACTTGTCTCTTCAGAATTCCCCAAAGAAAATTTTCTTTACACCACAAAGGTGAAGGCTACAAGATGATCAGCAAATCTTTACTTATCAGTCAGAATACTGTAGCAAAAGTGGTACAAAAATTTAAGAGAGATGGAACTGCAACCATCTCACAGAGACGTCCAGGTCGTCCACGGAAGTTAACACCTCAATAGGAGTGTCTTCTGATGAGAAGGGTTGAAGAAAATCAGCATGCAAGTTCACTGCAGTTATCTAAAGAAGTAGAAAGCCAAACTGGGGTGACTATTTCCCATGACACAATACGGCGTACACTGCAGAGGAGTGGCATGCATGGATGCTGTCCACGAAAAAAACCTCTCCTAAAGCCCAGGCACAAAAAAGCCTGCCTAGAGTTTGCCAGGGCCCATGCTGACAAAGATGAAGACTACTGGGACTCTATACTCTGGAGTGTTGATACCAAGATAAATATTTTTGAAACTGATGGCTTCAAAACTGTATGGCGTCCCAAAGGTGAAGAATACAAAGAAAAATGCATGGTGCCTACAGTGAAACATGGTGGTGGCAGTGTCCTTATGTGGGGCTGCATGAGTGCTGCTGGTGTTGGGGAGCTGCATTTCACTGATGGAATCATGAATTCACAGATGTATTGCTCTATACTGAAAGAGAAGATGCTACCATCACTCCGTGCCCTTGGTCGTCCACTTTTCCAACATGACTAAACACACATCTAAGGCCACTGTTGGATTTCTGAAGAAGAACAGGGTGAAAGTGATTCAGTGGCCAAGTATGTCTCCTGATCTGAACCCAATCAAACACCTATGGGAAATTCTGAAGGGACAAGTTGAGCATCACTCTCCATCCAGCCTCCAGTCACTAAAAGAGGTCATTGTTGAAGATTGGAAAAAGATTGATGTTGCAAAATGTCGCCAACTTGTTCATTCCATGCCTAGAAGACTTGGTGCTGTCATTAAAAATCATGGAAGCCATACAAAGTACTAGATGTAGTAGTTTTTGTTGTGGGGTGTACTCATTTTTGCACTACCCTAATTTGAGTAAAACTGAAAAAAATGTGTAATCTAAGTTTATATTATTAACCTTACTTTCACGTTATAAGTTAAACAGATTTTATATTAAACTTGTCAACATTTTGGAAATTATTTGCGTTCATTGAGATATTGTTTAAAATGTTACTTTTCAAAGGAGGTGTACTCATTTACGCTGAGCACTGTACATTCCTAATGATAAAGTTTCATTTATAAACTACACACAATGACGTCAATTTCATTTGAATAGCAGTTTTAACAATAGACATTATCACAAAACAGCTTTACAGAAAAATGAAGATTTTAAACTAATTTTGAACTAATAACTTTATCCCAAACAAATTTGTCCTTAATGAGCAAGCTTGAAATGATGGTGGCAAGGAAAAACTCCCTAAGATGATATGAGGAAGAAACCTTGAGAGCAACCAGAATTAAAAGTGAACCCCATCCTCATTTAGGTGATAACAGATAGCATGATTATAAATAACTAGATTATATAAGTGTAGCTGGCAGAGTTGACTGGTTTGGGAGGGGGGCTTTTATTTTGACAATACCCATTAAAATTCTCTTGTCCTGTTGCAAAGATCGTTTGGTCTCGTCTGGCATCTGCTGGCAGCAAAGGGCAGCACCTGCTCTCTAGTAGAGTTCAGAATTATTGTTGGTATTTTCTTTAAGCTTACCAGAGGAGTGTAGCAATTTGCTCCGGGCAATTTGTGTGGCACTTTTAAACTTGACTCCTGTTCCAGGTGTGGTGGAAAAAGTAATAATTCAACACCTTGAGACTGTTAGGAAAAAGCAAACAGAATCCAGTCTTATTATACTCTTGCAAGAGCAGGCCCTCAGCAGTGAAAACAGTGAATCACAAAATGTTTCAACCAGAGAAGCGCTTTTAGTTTTCACACACACACTCTTATCCAGTCCCGATAACATGACTTGCATGCCAGATATCTTCTTACGGTCAAGGCATTCGGCTTCAACATCCTCTCTGCTATCAACAGTGCTATCTTTACACATACACTTGCTTATGATAACCTTGCAGAACAAAACAGTGTGACACATCAACAACATTCTTTATCTTATAAAAACATGAAACACAGTGTTTCTGTAACATGACTTCTTTAAAAATCACTACTCTGCAATTTTCCTCTACACATTCCCCCTTTTTAATCAATTCTTCCATCCAGCTATCCATTATCTATAGCCACTTATCCTGTACAGGGTCACAGGCAAGCTGGAGCCTATCCCAGCTGACTATGGGCAAGAGGCAGGGTACATCCTGAACAAGTCGCCAGGTCATCACAGGGCTGACACATAGAGACAAATAACCATTCACACTCACCTTCACACCTACAGTCAATTTAGAGCCACCAATTAGCCTAACCTGCATGTCTTTGGACTACGGGTGGGAAACCGTAGTACCCGGAGGAAACCCACGCAGACATGGGGAGAACATGCAAACTCCACATAGAAAGGCCCTCGTTGGCCAATGGGCTCGAACCCAGGACCTTATTGCTGTGAGGCGACAGTGCTAACTATTACACCTCTGTGCCGCCCTTTATCAATTCTTTGATAACTATAATAAAGCAAAAGACTTTCCCTAAGACATCTTTTTTGTCCCTGCCTCTCCTATACAGGTTTTCAACAGGCACTTCATTAGCAGGGAAATAGAAACAACTAGACAGTCGTCGCCCCCCCCCGGGATTTCGCGGGCTTTTTTTGTGATTGTTGCGGGCTAAAATGTCTGATGTTGCGGGGGTTTTTTTCCAAAAAATTGCGATGAAAGTTGTGGTGTTTTTTAGATTTTGTTGTGATTACATTGTGGGAGGAAGTGAAAGTTGCGAGAAATTGTTGCGATTTTCTCTTTTTGTGATTAAAATTGAGTGATATGTTAAATATTAAGTTATTACTGAAAAACTATTGATTAAAAAAACAAAGACACTGAAAAATGGTCCTATAAACAACTTTACCAATATAAAAGATTACCAGGACTACAAAAATGCAGAAAAATAGGCTTTACTTATCCAAATGCACCTCATCTCATCTCATTATCTCTAGCCGCTTTATCCTTCTACAGGGTCGCAGGCAAGCTGGAGCCTATCCCAGCTGACTACGGGCGAAAGGCGGGGTACACCCTGGACAAGTCGCCAGGTCATCACAGGGCTGACACATAGACACAGACAACCATTCACACTTACGGTCAATTTAGAGTCACCAGTTAACCTAACCTGCATGTCTTTGGACTGTGGGGGAAACCGAAGCACCCGGAGGAAACCCACGCGGACAACATGCAAACTCCACACAGAAAGGCCCTCGCCGGACCCGGGGTTCGAACCCAGGACCTTCTTGCTGTGAGGCGACAGCGCTAACCACTACACCACCATGCCGCCCTCCAAATGCACCTGTTGGTTCAAAAGTTAAAGTGCATAGAACCTCACAGCACAACATGATGTTACCTTAAAATATAATATAAATGCCTTAGCTTTCATGTAAGGAAAAAAAACTATTAATACTAGTACTGTGTGCAGGCAGTCTCTCCTGAAGACTAAATTAAACAATAATTATAACAGGGTTCTCCACGGATTGAAAATATAGGGGGGTGGGGGTCAATCGGATGACCTTGAAACAAATTTGCATAAATTTACATATGTCATTTGCATAAAATACTCTCAGTAGTAATCATTTAGAATAGAGGAATCAATTGGACTGGTACAAAACACATCATACATCAAACATTACACACTTACACATCATATTCAGACACATTGTTTGACATGGAACTGGAAAAATATATTTTTATTTAGCGAACTACAAAAAAAGAACAGAAAAGTACAGAAAAGTTTTTGTATTAACTATATTCACACTGCTCCACAAAAGCTGGCATTGTTTGAAATGGAAATGTAATTGCAGGCACCACTGGAAAAAATATATTTTTTTAGAGAGTAAAGTACATTGAAAAGATGTTGTTTTAACTATATTTACACTGCTCCATGGCTATATTTACACTGCTCTATGGCTATATTTACACTGCTCTATGGTAGGGCTGGGAATTGATCCAGATTTCCTGGATCGATTCGATTCCGATTCACAAGGTCATGATCCGATTCGATATCGATTTACTTAGATATTGCTGGATTGTCACTTTAAAGTAAAAACTGTCCCTATTGACAGGAACAGCCCCATATGTGTTTGTGCATGTAATTTAACACCAAATGCCTTCTCCAGTGCAGTTTGATTCGCCGCAGGTTTAGCTGAAACTGTGTCGGCGTGGTGCCTGGATAAGTGGTTGCGGAGATTGGTTGTATTGCCACTATATTTTACCTTTATGTAGCACAGTTTGCACACTGCTTTTGTTCTGTTGACTTCGTCTCTGTCCTCGTAACATTTGAATCCAAAGTAATGCCATACATCAGCTTTCAGGCCAGGCGGTGATTTTAGCTGTGCAGCTTCAGCCATCTCGCGTTCTTAAGTTTCGGTTTCGTTTGCCGGCTCCCGCTTTTTATAGCGGTCCTTGCGCACTCGAGAAAATAGTGCCTATAGCTACCTGGAAGAGATCGATCCACACATTTTTGAATCGATCTTGTATTTTTTGAACATGAATCGATATCGGATCGTGGATCGATCTTTTGAACCCAGCCCTACTCTATGGCTATATTTACACTGCTCCATCCATGTTCACCAGTTAACAGTCTAAGAAGATAAAAAAGAAAAATGACATTGTAATTTAAACTCATTCATACAGACTCAAGCAAAATGCATTGTACACTGTGTGCACAATTATTAGGCAAGTGAGTACTCTGACCCTACCATTATTTCTATGCATGTTTTCCAACCGCAAGCTAGATACACTTGAATGCTAATTGGATTTAAGCATTCTCAGGTTGTATTTATTTGTGTAATGAGGGAGGGTGTGACCTAAAGTAATTAATACCCTATATTAAGGTGTGCATAATTATTAGGCAGCTTCTTTATCTCAGGCAAAATGGGCCAAAAAAGAGATTTAACAGACACTGAAAAGACAAAAATTGTAAAATGCCTATCAGAGGGATGCAGCACTCTTGAAATAGCTAAGCTATAGAAATGTGAGCACAGAACAAACGTTTTGTTGCAAATAGTCAACAGGGTCGCAAAAAATGTGTGGAGAAGAAAAGACACAAATTAACCGCAAAAGACTTGAGAAGGATTAAACATGAAGCTACCAGGAACCCATTATCCTCCAGTGCCACAATATTCTAGAACTGCAACCGACCTGGAGTGTCCAGAAGGACAAGGTGTTCAGTGCTCAGAGACATGGCCAAGGTAAGGAAGGCTGAAACACGACCACCACTAAACAAGACTCACAAGTTGAAATGTCAAGATTGGGCCAAGAAATATCTGAAGACAGATTTTCCAAAGGTTTTATGGACGGATGAAATGACAGTGACTCTGGATAGACCAGATGGATGGGCCCATAGCTGGATAACTAATGGACACAGGGCACTTTGACTCAGACACCAGCAAGGTGGTGGAGGGGTAATGGCATGGGCTGCTATTATTAAGGATGAGCTAGTTTGACCATTTCAGGTTGAAGATGGACTTAACATCAACTCCCAAACCTACTGCCAGTTTCTAAAAGATACATTCTTCAAGCAGTGGTATGGGAAGAAGTCTGCATCATTCAAGAAGGCCATGATTGTTATGCAGAACAATGCACCATCACATGCACCCAAGTACTCCACTGCTTGGCGAGCCCACAAAGGCCTTAAAGATGACAAAGTAATGACATGGCCCCCTTCCTCACCTGACTTAAACCCTATTGAGTACTTGTGGCCCCTTCTTAAGCATGAGATTTACAGCGAGGGAAGACAATACACCACTCTGAATAGCATTTGGGAGGCTATGGTTGCTCCTGCACAAAAAGTTGATCATCAACAAATCAAAAAACTAACAGACTGGATGGAAGGCTCATGGCAGTTATTGAAAAGAAGGGTGGCTATATTGGTCACTGAATATTTTTGAAATGCTAGAAGTGTTTATTTGTTAATTCTGAGTTGTTTATTTGTTACACTGAAAATTAAAATAAACAAGTGAGATGGGAAACTTTAAGCTTTTCATTTAGTTGCATAATAATTCTGCACACTAAATGTTGCCTAATAATTCTGCACACTTATATATTCCCCTGAGAAGGCCTAAACTCCCCTTTCCTTTGTTAATCATTCTGGTTTTAGGTTTATTAACAATTTGGATTGACTGAGAGCACTGTATTTGTTCAATGATAAAATTAATCATCAGGAATACAACTTGCCTAATAATTGTGCACACAGTGTAATAGTTACATAGCCTAACATGATCTCTAAAATATGGTTGCACAAAATGCTTTGATATTTGAAAGAAACTAACTCAAAATTACCTGCTTTCCTCTTTTCTACAGTAGCACTTCCTCTTCTACAGTAACACTGACTGCTGTCAGTGTTACTGTAGAAGAGGAAGTGCTACTGTAGAAAAAAGGTTATATCCTCACGGTTTTATAGGCAATATGACGCTTGCCGCACCAACTTTGAACTTTTTGTTTTTATCCTTTGTTTCTCTGCCGACAATAACAATCAGTTATCTCGAACTTGGTGTCGATTCACACGTTATTATAAAGGCGTGTTATCTCCCGGCGCAAGAACAATGGGTCAAAAACACCGAAGTGTGAAACGCTTTTCTTAGACTATAATCTTCAGACTGACTAAACTAATTGCTGGTAAATGAGTTTCACACTCGGGTGTTGTCGGTACTCCAACAGAGAAAGGCTATCTGTCACAAAGAAAACAAAGGGACGTCTCTTCCTTTTGAAAGGGGCGGCAGAAATTAAACGGGGGCGGGAATCACAGAAAGGGGGGGCGGCCCGCACCTCTAAAACCCCTTGTGGAGAACCCTGAATTATAAGCTAATAAAATAAATGGCTCAGGCTTCATAGAAGAAAAAAAACAATTTGAACAGACTCTCACAGTATGATGCTGAAGCTGCCTAAACAATGGAAAATAAAATACCATTTTGGCAAAAATGTTGGCATCCATTAATTTCTTGTATAAAGTAAAAAAATAAAGTGCACACAGTCCTTCAATGTAAACATAACACACTTTCAGTAACAGAATTTAAGCCTATATAAACACTGACTCGCACATGCTGCTTCTCTTGAACGTATACATGGAAGTAAGGCGGAAGGTAGTTTGTCGACATCACCAAGACGACGCCAACGATTGGTCAAATTTGCGGGAAAGTTGCGGTGATTGGATATAATTGCAACACCGCCCTGGATTCGCGGGGATTGGTTGAATTTGCGTTGAAGTTGCAAATCACAACATCGTGAAATTCTGGAGGGTCTGACTAGAAAAGCACTCGGAGAGCGCAGACCTCCACCAAGAATCCTTTAAAAAATTCCGGGATCCAGACGGTGATCCGGATCACCGCCAAAATTTAATGGATTGTTACTTGTGCCCAGTCACACCTCTGGAAAAAATTTCAGAGCAATCCGTTCAGAACTTTCTCCATAATGTTGCTAACAGACAAACCAACAAACAAGCAAACAAACAAACAAATCAACGCTACTGAAAACAACCTCCTTGGCGGAGGTAACTACACTGCTGTTTTTGCGAGACACGGGCATCTCTACACAAATGGCAAATGAACAGATAGAAAAATATGCAGATTTACATTATACAAGTTAAACATAGTTATTATATTTCTTCTTCAGCCAGCAATAAGCGAAAATAAGCAGTTCCTCATTTTATCTATAGTTCATAATTGTTCACATTCGAGAAAGGGGGGGGGGTTATAATTCTCATATGAACTCGGAGGCCAGTCTGGGAGCTCTTCTGGATGTATCTTCACCATCTGATAACTTCCCATGACTGCATCAGATGGAGAAACACTGATGGGTGCTGTTAGGGGGTGACACTTCACTATTCTTGACGTCTTTTGGTGCTCCGAGTGCAGGCGCGCCCTTTTGCACTCTTCCCACCTCACCGAAACTCCGTGACACTCCACTAGCTTCACTTACTCTTTCTCCTTCGTCTCCAATGGTTCCTCTTCATCCTCCTCTGTTCCTCCTGGCAGTGGTGCATGCTTGCAGTGTGAGGTGTGTATCCAGGTGGCTCTCTCCCCAATCTTAACAGCTGTTTATGTCATCAGCAGCACCTGATATGGTCCCAACCACCGCGGCTGTCTCCAGCTCTTCCTTCTCAGGTCCTTCACAACAATCCAATCGCCAGGCGTTAAATCGTGTAGAGGTCCAGACGGTGGGACTGGAAGTGCATCCTTCACCTGCTTGTGAGTGATAGCGAGAGCAGAGAAGAGATCCATACAATAATGCAACATTTCATCTTCACACAACAGTTAGGGCTTGTAGTTTAGGCCCTGAGCCCCTGCTAGTGTTGGGTGGCCTGCCAAACAGAATTTCAAAGGGGCGGAGATTGTTTTTTGCTCTTACGCACATTCTCATATGAAACAGCACAATAGAGGGCCTTTACCCAATTCAGGCCTGTATCTTTGTAGCATTTGGACAGTTTGTTCTTCAATGTGCTATTCTCTCTCTTGACTGCACCGGCGCTCGCCGGATGACAGGCACAGTGGTGTCTTGGGTCAAAGCCCATCACCTCACTTACTTGTTTCAGTGCTTGAAACAGGGTGCCATTGTCACTGCTAATTTTCTTTGGGAATCCCCAACGTGGAATAATTTCAGTCAGCAGGGCCTTTGCTGCAGCAATCACCTGCATCTTGTTTGGAAGTTGGAAACACCTCTACCCACTTGGAAAACATGTCAAGAATCACTAGGCAGTACTTCTTTCCCTCAGTGGGCGAGAGCTCAGTGCAAATGATCAAATGGCATGTCTGGTGTTGAGTGTGCAGCTATAGGGAGACTCTGACCTTTCCCTATATTGTGTACTATGCAGATGGGACGTTTTTCACAATTTTTGGGAGAAAATTGAAAACCCCTTTGTGAACCAATACTTAACCATATAGCTCCTTATTCCCCCTTTTGATACATGGTCCTGCCCATGTATCAACTTGGTAAACATGGGGAAATAACAACTAGGGAGGTAGGGCATAGGAATGGACATAACCTGGCCTGGTGTGAGGACCATACCACACCCCTGAACATCTGAGGGCAGCAGCCTCCACTTGTACACAGAAAGAGGTCTAGCTTAAAGTGCATATCCTGGACCAATTTTTTTGTTTTTATATGAAAGTATGTCCCTTTACACACTCTTCCAGAAGGGTAATTTTGCACAAGGCCATCTGTCTACAGCAGAAAAAATAAAATAACAAAACACATCTGGAAGGGTGGCACGGTGGTGTAGTGGTTAGCGCTGTCGCCTCACAGCAAGAAGGTCCTGGGTTCGAGCCCCGGGGCCGGCGAGGGCCTTTCTGTGTGGAGTTTGCATGTACTCCCCATGTCTGTGTGGGTTTCCTCCGGGTGCTCCGGTTTCCCCCACAGTCCAAAGACATTCAGGTTAGGTTAACTGGTGACTCTAAATTGACCGTAGGTGTGAATGTGAGTGTGAATGGTTGTCTGTGTCTATGTGTCAGCCCTGTGATGACCTGGCGACTTGTCCAGGGTGTACCCCGCCTTTCGCCCGTAGTCAGCTGGGATAGGCTCCAGCTTGCCTGCGACCCTGTAGAAGGATAAAGCGGCTTGAGATAATGAGATGAGATGAGAACACATCTCGAAAAATCCCAAGGGAGTCTGGAGCCAGATTTGTGACGTCACCTGCGGAACTGCCAGCAGGCTGAGAGAGCTTGCACGATTTCAGTGCACAGCCTGTGTAGACCAAGTTTAGCAGCTAGCGATTTTGCATTGAAATATGGAATTATCACCTTCAGCTTCTAAACCCATGGATTAATGTATCAATGCTCATCTATCTATGAGATAAATCATATTTTTTCTAATTACTATTATGTATTTATATATTCATTTAGAAGAGTACTGGCAGTATACTGTAGGAGAAAGATTTCATAAGCTACACACATGGAATCGGCTAAGCAGGGTTTTATATGCATTTAATGTGTTTGACAGGTCCCAAAATCTCAAGCCCTGACACGCATATCCCTTGATACATGTGAAGTAAAATGTGACCTTGGGTGCTGTGTGAGACGGCTGCCTCTCCAGTAACTCTGTAGTTTTTAGCTGTTTAAACCTCTTTTTTTCCACCTTTTTACTTTTCTGCTCTTCTTACAAAGACATAGTGTGTTTTTCTTCATATCCCATGGATATTTTTAACTTTAACATGCAACCAGGAGCCAGTTTTCTCACTTATTCGAGAGAGGAGCTGCTGGCCCTGAAAACAATGGGACGAGCCAGGATACGACACCCCATCCCGGCCGAGCTGAGGAGGAAACCCAGGGGCTGCAAAGCCAGGGCTAAGCTAAGGCTAGGCTAGCGGACAACTGGCGGCACTACAAACCATCCATTCCCTCCGTTATCATGGGGAATGTGAACTCGCTGCCGAATAAGGTCGACAAGCTATCCGCACTGAACAACCAGCAGATTTACCGGGAGAGCAGCTTATTTATTTTTATGGAGACATGGCTAACACACCTTGTACCGGATGCTAACGTGGACCTGCAAGGATTCACTGCTGTGAGAGCCGACAGAGACACTAAAGCATGTGGGAAAGGCAAAGGTGGGGGACTCATCATTTACA
Organism: Neoarius graeffei; assembly: GCF_027579695.1. Classification (NCBI taxonomy): domain Eukaryota; kingdom Metazoa; phylum Chordata; class Actinopteri; order Siluriformes; family Ariidae; genus Neoarius; species Neoarius graeffei. The sequence goes on along the minus strand of NC_083575.1, from coordinate 17,274,412 downwards.
TGAACAACCGTTGGTGTAACCCCTGACATTTCTCTGTAAAGACAGTCTTATGTTGCCCGGACTTGGAGCTGCTAGCATCACAATCTGTGTTTGCATCCCTCCGAGGGCAGACGCAGCTGCTTCATGTGAGGGGATTCACTCTGTCACAGCAAGGCTGCAGACACAGCACCCTGAGGCATTTATGATCATTTCTGGGGACTTTAAACATGCTATTTTGGACTCTACTTTGGCTGCTTTTTACCAGGCTGTGGACTGTATCTTTTTAATTTCCCTGAGGGAACCCTCCCAAAGGGATCAATAAAGTTTCTATTTAATCTAATCTAAGTAAGTGTATTATCGCCCAGCGCTTTCGTGTTATTTACTTTTCTGTGTGTCAATAAATAACATTATCCGTGTACCACACAAACACAGGAACACCTAATTTATAGTCTCTTATTTCTTACGCTGGCAACAGTCAACTTGTGAATCGCCGATTTTCTAGGTCTTTTTCATGGCTCTGCTTTGGTCCTTGGCTTCCGGGTGCCTTGCACAAAGCACTCCCATTTCTCTCTCATTGTCCGGTCTTTTGAAAAACGATAAGTACTAATCCCATCAAGATTGGTGTTGCTACACCCTCCTACGATACATCTGTTAACCATTTTAATAATTACGTGATAACGTTGAAGAAATTTGCAGAAAACCACCAGGTCACTTTCTCATAAACAAACCAGCGCTGACGTAGGATTCAGAAGGAGGCGTCCCGCACATGACATCACGAAAATCAATGTTTGCTGGGAAATCCAAATGCCAAGTTTTTTCAGAGGCAGACGAAGTCGCCTCAAATGACTTGATTTCAACTGATTTTTTCTGGTATTGCGCAATGTAAAAAATTGCGCTAAATGTGACCAGATATTTGACCAAAGTTTAATATAAAATAGGAGAATTACATTGATCTTGCTCCTGAATTTACCCGTGATATGGACTTAAAACCATTGTCATGATTGTGTCGTCCTCATCTGAGATTCATACTACCTGTAACCCATCTGGGGTCCTTAGGAGACTTATGCCTAACCTGTACATCAGGTTTCTCCTTAGCAAATTTACTGGGCAACAATGGGACAATGAAAACTTAAATGTTTCAGACTCACCCAGTGGCTGAGTAAATTTCTCGAGGACCTGTTGCCCATAGGCGCCCACTGTGATCTGGGATCGGCTGCTGATTTTGGCTGTGAAAACTCTGAGGATCTAATGACAGAATGTCCCACTCCCGAATCTATGAAGAAATTTAAAAGCTTATTAGAGACAGAAAATATTGCCATTTTTAAGCATAACTCATCAGTGTATAATGCATATGTACCTACTAGTTTACTCCCCTACTCTCTGTGCAGGCTGTAGCAAGCGGTGGGCACAAAGCAGATTTTTCATTGCAAGGAGCTTGAGCGATTGGGACTGGCGGTCAGTCCGCCATCTCGGTGATCTTGGGACCCTCACTGTTTCGATACTGTGGACATTGGTCATGCCAGCGAGTAAGTGAGCCACAGGTGAAGCAGCCATCTTGGCGCTGTCGACCTCTTCCTCTCTCACGACCTCTTCCTCTCTTACGACCTCTTCTGTGGCCCCTTCCGTGTCCTGCTCCATGCTGCTGGCTTGCTTGTGTCACTTGCAACATTGTAAGCATGACCTTGTGAAGAGTGTCATCCTTTTTCCTCTGTTTTTGCTGCTGCATCTTATTCAACAACTTCTCTGCATATACTACATGTTCTGCACCTTGGCAAGTTTGCACACCTCCAATGTGACCCATCCATCTTTGACCATCTTGGCTATATCAGGTTTCAGGCCACTGAGGAACGCGTTCTTTAGGTGGGCTTCATAAGGTTTTACGTCCCTGCTGGTCACCATGTCCGTCGGCATTTTGAGCCGAGTGTGCATCATGCACTGTGGTCAGTCTCTGCAGGTATTCATCATCCTGCTGCTTACAGGTTATTTGTGTGATGTCCATTTGGACTGGAAACCTCGTTCTGACAACATAATGAACTCTCGGTAGGCCCAGTTACTGCCGTGCATCCAGTCTGGGTGGTTTGTTTGCTCTTCATTCTCAGGAAACTGGTTCTGGATCTTGCTAAAGTCCAAACCTAGTTTCTTTGCAAACACTTGGTGCAATTCATGGCTGGTGGGGAGGTATGTTTTACAGAAGCTGTTGAGTTCCTCAGCACACTTAGGACCACCATGCTGTCTGGGATCCTTTATCTCAGCAGCCATCTCCTCTGGGCTCTAGGCACAGAAGACCATAATTGGGCCTTCTGGGCCAACCACAGTGACCCATCACATCAACAACATTCATTGTCTTATATAAACATGAAGCACAGCATTTCTGTAACATGACTTCTCTAAAAATCACTACTCTGCAATTTTCCTCTACACAGAGTCAGTCTTCAGCCTGCGCATGTTATTTTATTAGGTGTGTTTTGAAAGTGTTGATTAACATATTGTAGCCAGGGCTTTGAAAGGTCTGGCTTTAATCAAGTAAATGTTTTTAGATGGGGTGTTGATGGGCAAGTGATGCAACAGGTGAACATTGGAGGTTCGGTGCCTTTGCTGTGGTTACTGCAAGGAACAGCTGTACCTGTAGTGGTAATAGCCACTGTTTTTGTATTGTTTTTTTTTCTCTTTTTGCTTGGTTATAGCAATGGAAAAACTAAAATACAAAACAGAAAGATACGTCACAATGCTCTTGTGCACAAAACAAAATGCTCTTGTATTTTAGTTTTTCCGTTGTCTTGACAACTGAAACGTCATCGTTCCTGGAGGAATGATTTTCAAGGGGTCAGTCACCAAAGGGTTAAAAACAGCATATATATCTAGAGCTCTTAAAATTGGAACCAATAAACTGAATCTCTTTTTAATGGTCTTGTTATAGAGATCAATCATTTTAAGCAGTTATGCTACAGAATAAATAAAATATTTCTACTGTATCAGCAGTAACCTGTTGTCTGGGTGCCTTATTCAGTCTCAGGTGGTGTAGCATCAGTAACTACACACAACCACCACTATCTGTATGCCACATAAGCCTGTCCTATATGAGCAAAAAGTGCAATTGAATAACTGGGAAAGTCATTATTTTAACATGAAGTCTATTTTGTTGAAGTTACCAGCTGTTCATTGATGGAGACTTGGGTGCAAGACTGTTCATGACAACCGCAGCCCTAAAGTTATCATGAGAGTCCTAAGCCATTGTAGCAAAACTGTAAGTGTCCAGAGCCATCTTCGAAGTATATATTTAGACTGTCCATCTGGGGTATTCCTTCACAGGAGTGAAGTGATAAGAATCTCAGCAGGATGGATCAGGCAGATCAAAAGAGCAGGAGAGACAAGCATCACTGACATTTCAAGATTGACATGCAACTCAATACACAGCAAGGGGGGCGGGGGGAATGCATTGTTGGTCAAGTTTATTTATATAGCATTTTTAACAACAGACATTGTTGCAAAGCAGCTTTACAAAAAATTTAAGACTTTAAACACAAGCTAGTTTTATCCCTGATATGGGGCCAATTTATAGCAAGCCTGTGGTGATGGTGGCAACTCCCTCAGATGACATGAGGAAGAAAGCTTGCGAGGAACCAGACTAAAAAGGGAACCCATCCTCATTTGGGTGATAAGATAGCATGGTTATAAATAACTCGCGTCTATAACCATTTCCTATATAGTCACAAAGTATAACTGTGAAACCAGGAAAATCATTATAGTTTTAACATGAAGCCTGTTTTGTTGAAATTATAAACTGTTCACTGATGGAAGCTTGATTGCAAAACTGTTCATGACAACTGCAGTCCTAAAGTTAACGAGTCAACTGTAGTCCTCAGACATAAATGCATTACTGCATAAATGCATAATTATCCAGAGCCATCTTCCAAGTGCAACTTTCAACTGTCCATATGGGGCCATCTTCCACAGGAGCAATGAGAGGAGACTCCAGCCAAACGTAGGGCATCAGGATGGATCAGGCGAGTCTGAGGAGCAGAAGAGGTCAACATCACTGGTGTCCAGGACTGACAGATAACTTAGAGAGGGATAGACAGAGGGAAGAGACAGGGGGAGAAAGAGAACACACAGGTTGTTGGCAGAGCTGGGCACAAATACATCAAAAACTATTTTGTTACAAACTACAAATACTTGTTCATGAAATATAACAAAATAAATTATAAAATACTGGTGTGGAAAATGTATTTCATTAAAATACAAATAATTAGTAATTTGAAAATACAAAATATGCACACCATAACAAAAAGGTTTTATTATTATTATTGTTATTGAAACATTGAAACGTCTCACACAATGGTGACACTCCATCACCTGCAAGTTATTGCTACATTGTAGCACAGTGTTTTCACTCAGAACACAAACTCCTGTGCAAAACAGACAATTCAGGCTGTTGTAGAAAGAACAATTAATACTGATGTTAAAAATCAACACTTTTGCAACTTTACTTGAAAAGATCAAATGCACTGATCAAAGAAATGACATCTAAAGCTAACAGTGTGCTATTTCAAACTGAGGCGCATACAAAAAATGGATTCAAACTGGCACAAGTTGTATTAGACTGCTTTGAAAAATGGGTGTATCTCCCATACACAGGATACGATTGTACATAACATAACATTGTACAGGGCGGCACGGTGGTGTAGTGGTTAGCGCTGTCGCCTCACAGCAAGAAGGTCCTAGGTTCGAGCCCCGGGGCCGGCGAGGGCCTTTCTGTGTGGAGTTTGCATGTTCTCCCCGTGTCCGCGTGGGTTTCCTCCGGGTGCTCCGGTTTCCCCCACAGTCCAAAGACATGCAGGTTAGGTTAACTGGTGACTCTAAATTGACCGTAGGTGTGAATGTGAGTGTGAATGGTTGTCTGTGTCTATGTGTCAGCCCTGTGATGACCTGGCGACTTGTCCAGGGTGTACCCCGCCTTTCGCCCGTAGTCAGCTGGGATAGGCTCCAGCTTGCCTGCGACCCTGTAGAAGGATAAAGCGGCTAGAGATAATGAGATGAGATGAGATAACATTGTACATAATCCGAATAATAGCCTACTGCATAGACTAAATAGACTACTATATAGTCTAAATAATGAGAATTATTGAAGCAAAAACACCAAAACAGAAATCACATAGAAGCTACAAGAGTTTTTAGTTGTTTTTAAGTATAACCAACTTCTCCAGCATTTCAGGAGTTAATGACCTTCTGTGAGGCCGGTAGACCATGCCAGCAAAAGAAAACAAGCGCTCGATTGGTGCTGATGATGGTAGTGTGGTGTTGAATCTCACAAAGAGTAGTTTGATAAGTGGATATGAATCCAGTGAGGCCAGATCCTTTCTGGGATCCTCTAGGAAGTGAAGGGTCTCTAACTCTGCCTTGCTGTGGCTTGGTAAGGCCTCGCTCTCCATCTGGTTGTCATTTCCTGTTGACATTGAAGACAATCAAAACAAACAGTGTTATTCACTGTCTAAATCCTGAAATTGTACATTTATCACTAAAAGATAATGTGACATATTAATGACTTAATTTAGTCTTGTAAAGTGGAAAGATGTTCTCCTTACCTTGATCAGAGAAGACAAAGAACTCATCATCATTCTCATCAGTGGTGCTTGATGATGTAGCATCACTCTCTGACAGAAGACCAAGCTCTTCAGCGGAGTGCAGAATGAGTTGATGAATCCTCTTCTTCTCAGAAGTCAGTCTAGGAGGCAACCACCTCATCTTGAAGTATGGGTGGGTTACTGTCGCCAAGATAGCTTCGTTGACATCAGTCTCCAGCTGCAAGAAATTGCTGAACCTCTTCTGAAAACCCGCTATGGTAGCTTGCAAAATAAGCGAACAGTACCGCAGGTTTGAAGCTTGCAAGTCATCAAGTTTAGCCTGAATAGCAAAGAGAGTTGGCAAAAGCTCACCATAGTAACATGATGTTTGACCCTGAAGGCAATCAATTGAGATGGCAATAGGTTTTAACACTCTGCAATGTTCTTCAATGTAGTCAAGTTCCACTTCCCTGAACAGTCGAAGTTGCAGGGCAGTCATGATATTAGGGAGCTTCTCACGCAAAAATGTCAACTGACTCAAACAGTCATAAAGAGAGTTCCACCTAGTAATGCAGGGTGTCTTGAGTTGGTGGTCAATCAGTTCGCTTAGCACTTCAGCACTCTTTGGTCTGCCTGATGCTTTCCATAGTGCTGAGCACTTTGCCATAGTTGAATGATTCAGCCTAGTGAGAGTTGGATTGTTAGTGATCAATTTTTTGACATCAGTAGTTGAAATTAAACTCAGTGTATGTGTTGCACATCGGATGTGTGGTGGTAAAATGATGGAACACTCAGATGTTTCTTCTCTCTCAGGATCTATGATCAGGAAGGAAAGTTCATGTTCCAGCTCTTCAACTTGATCCTGTTCATTCGAAGTTCCAGTGATATTGAACTCTACAAATGCCTTTGCAAAGTTGGATGCATTATCAGTCACTGTAGACACAATAGTGTCTGAAGACAGCCCATACTCTGTGTGAATTTCATCCAAAAGTTCTGCTATTCGGTTGTAGGTGTGGGGGCTGAGAAAATGCCTAACAGCAAGAGTGGCTGATTCCCTTTCCAGCGGGTATCCATTTATCCAGTGTACAGTTGCACCCATACAACTGTTTTGGGTTTTTTTGTTGTTGACCAAATATCCACTGTTGTACAAACATGATGAACATGTTTAAGTGTCTCTTTTAGGTTTGCTCTTTTTGTTGCAAATTCATCATCAATTCGTTGACCAAGTGTCCTTCTAGACATTACACTGGCACCTGGGCGAAGCCCTTGCACAAGTTCTATGAATTCTGTTTGTTCGAACAGTGGCTAATGAGTGCATTCCTTTGATAATAAAGGATTTCACAAGGGAGTCGACTTTACTTTGTGGTATTGGTGGACTAGCATGATCAAACAATTGAGTCTGTCTTAATGTTTTGGCTCTCTTCTGTTGGCCACTAGCATATTCCTTTTTGTAATTTTCAAATTCCTGTAGTTTCTCTGGATGCCGTCTTTTCAAATGTGTCTTGAAATTTGATGTTGCTTGATATGAGCCACATATAATGACTTTCTTGGTTATGCACAGCTGACACTCATCTTCTATCTTTCCACTTGGAATTTGAGATACTATTTTGAAGAATTTTCCATCCAATATGGCACACTTCAACCCAGTGGTACCTTCTGATGTTGTGGCGGCCTGACACTCATCTGATGCCTCTTCATCGTTGTGATCATCACTCATCTCCATTCAGTGGGACATCCTCTATTTCAAACTAAATTGTATAAAAAAAAAAAAGAAATATATATATATATATATATATATATATATATATGGCGGCACGGTGGTGTAGTGGTTAGCGCTGTCGCCTCACAGCAAGAAGGTCCTGGGTTCGAGCCCCGGGGCCGGCGAGGGCCTTTCTGTGTGGAGTTTGCATGTTCTCCCCGTGTCCGCGTGGGTTTCCTCCAGGTGCTCCGGTTTCCCCCACAGTCCAAAGACATGCAGGTTAGGTTAACTGGTGACTCTAAATTGACCGTAGGTGTGAATGTGAGTGTGAATGGTTGTCTGTGTCTATGTGTCAGCCCTGTGATGACCTGGCGACTTGTCCAGGGTGTACCCCGCCTTTCGCCCGTAGTCAGCTGGGATAGGCTCCAGCTTGCCTGCGACCCTGTAGAAGGATTAAGCGGCTAGAGATAATGAGATGAGATATATATATATATTTAGATCAGTTGCTATTCAAAAGACACAGACTTAAATCATAACAAATACAGGAAAACAATTTCATATGACCAGAGAATGAATGAATAAATAAATAAATAAATAACACTTTGCTGAAAGGACTCTCTTCTAGCCTACCAAGCCTAATATTACCTAGGATACTAGAGGTGATAAGCATTTGGAAGTGAAAAACTCCACCAACAGCTAAACTCCATGCACAGAACTGTACCATTTTAAAATAGTTAAGCCTAATGCTAATATGTTTAGATACTGCTGATTCATGTGCATTTCAAAATTATGACAACATCACTGAGAGTGATTCATTTAGGTAAGCTACTGTCATCCACCTAGCTTTGGTTGTAGCTAAGGCATCATTTAGACAGACAATAACTGAATCTCCAGACACAGAATTAGCATTAATTTATTCTTCAGAAAGCCTTATCTTGCCCTCTGATGGACATTTGACAAGCCAGTCAACAACTGTACAATTTTAAAATACATAATCCTAGTGCTAATATGTTTAGATGTTGCTGATTTTATGTGCATTTCAAAATTATGACAACATCAATGAGCACAGTTATGCAGGGACTATTCTGATTTTAAACTGAATAGTGGTGATATCTGGTTTGAGCGCAAGTCATGTGAACTCCTCTTTTCCGTTTGATATCAAACAATTTGGCCGTAACCCGAATATCACCAATATTCCGTTTAAAAATAGTTCCTGCACGTAACTGCGTTCATTGGGAGTGATTCATTTCGGTCAGCAACAGTCATCCACCTAGCTTAGTTTAGTGTAGTTTAGTTATAGCTCAAGCACGTTTAGGTTAATTTAGCTGACCTAAGCATTTTGCTGACCTTCATCTGTCAATCCGTCGTGGCTTCGTTAGCTAAAATGTCACGAGTAAGCTAACAATCTAGCATACTACCTAGGAGCTAAAACACAGTGAATTGTTATTTTAATGCAATTTTCACTCTAATGCCATTCACTTGACATTATGTGTGGGAAGACTGTGTGTATATATATATATTTTTACAAGACACTTTACCTTAATTCTCTTTCCACGACCTCGAACACCAGAGCAGTAGAACATTTGCTTATCGTGTTCTGTCACTGGAGGAAAGCAGCAACCGCACTCTGTAGGGCCTAGCAGAGCTGGGCAGTATTTTAATTAAATGTATTTAAAATACGTATTTAAATACTTTGGTGTATTTTTTAATTTGTATTTTGCAAGATTGGAAAAAATGAAATGTAGTTTGTAATCAAATATTTTGTGGTACTGTATTTTGTGTATTTCAAATACTTAAATATTTCTATAAAAACTTATTTTTTTTTTACTCAGTTAAAGACAAGCCAGTCACCAGTGGAAATGTTAGGGTCAAATGTAAATCATGTGACACACCCAGTTAGAAATGCGAGATTTCGCATTTCTCATGCGAAATCTCATGCGAAATCTCGCATTTCTAACTGGGTGTGTCACATGATTTACATTTGACCCTAACATTTCCACTGGTGATTGGCTTGTCTTTAACTGAGTAAAAAAAAAAAAATAAGTTTTTATAGAAATATTTAAGTATTTGAAATACACAAAATACAGTACCTCAAAATATTTTATTACAAACTACATTTCATTTTTTCCAATCTTGCAAAATACAAATTAAAAAATACACCAAAGTATTTAAATACGTATTTTAAATACATCTAATTAAAATACTGCCCAGCTCTGGTTGTTGGGTATGCCCAATGTCACCTGATGAGTAGGAACAGGATACATTTTGCACTGAGTGCAAGCAGGGACTCTGCCAAGATTAACTATGACAGCATAAATAAAAGGGGAAAGCCAGAAGGTAACACATACATGAGGGTGCCCTGGGACATGAAGCAGCCAGCCACTATACCGTCAACAAACCCAAGTGAGTGAATGAGAGTTTGGGGGGGGGGGGGGGGTGAAAGCATCCATACATCCCAGTTTATCAAAACACACTATGCCTGAGGACCCTCCAGATCTACTCCTTTACCTCATAAACATTATTAACAAAAAGCTTGACTAAACAGATATGTTTTCAGCCTAGACTTAAGCACTGAGACTGTGTTTGAGTCCTGAACACTACTTGGAAGGCTATTCCATAACTGTGGGGCTTTGTAAGAAAAGGCTCTGCCCCCTGATGTAGCCTTCATTATATGAGGTACCACCAGATAGCCTGCACCTTTTGATCTAAGTAGATGGGTGTAACGGTTCAGTGTTCGTGGGTGGAGCACAGAGGACGGCAGGACAGAGATCAGGTTTGACAGTGCGTTTATTGCTAGACTTTTCAGTTTTAACAATAATTCATTCACTCAGACACACACACAACCGGCGTCTGGTTCAGGGATGAGCTCCTCTGCTCTCGCTCCTTAAGTAGGGCGCGGTCACTGGGAAGACACAAACACAGGTTAATTGCTCTCAGGTGTAGTGATTTTGCCACTCACCTTCCCTGACTCCGCCCTCCTGTCACAGACCGGCGCTTGCCCACGCCCCCGCTGCCACATACCCCCACCGCCCGGCCATCCGGCCTGCAGCCGACTCCCCCCCCCCCCCCCCTTGGCGGGAGAGGAAGTCTGCCACGACCATCTGCGCCCCCGGCCTGTGGACCACCTTGAAATTAAAGGGCTGGAGTGCCAGATACCAACGGGTGATCCGCGCGTTGGCATCTTTCATGCGGTGGAGCCACTGGAGGGGCGTGTGGTCCGAACAGAGGGTGAAAGGGCGCCCCAGCAGGTAGTACCGGAGGGCGAGGACCGCCCACTTGATGGCCAGACACTCTTTCTCTATGGTGCTGTAGCGCCCCTCACGCACTGACAGCTTCCTGCTTATATACAGGACAGGGCGATCCTCCCCCTCCACCTCCTGGGACAAAACCGCCCCCAGCCCTCTGTCCGACGCATCAGTCTGCAACATAAAGGGGAGAGAAAAGTCAGGGGAGTGTAGAAGTGGCCCCCCACACAGTGCAGCCTTTACCTCTGAAAAAGCCCGCTGGCATTGCTCCGTCCACTGGACCGGATCTGGTGCCCCCTTTTTAGTGAGATCAGTCAGCGGGCTGGTGACGTCCGAATAATTAGGTATAAACCTACGATAATAGCCAGCCAGCCCCAGGAACTGTCTCACCCCCTTTTTGGTCTTGGGCTTCAGGCAGGCCGCAATCGCTGCGGTCTTATTAATTTGGGGACGCACCTGCCCGTTGCCCAAGTGGAAGCCCAGATACCGTACTTCCACCTGCCCAATCGCACACTTCTTTGGGTTGGCTGTGAGACCCGCCCGCCTCAGCGACCTAAGGACGGCCCTTAGGTGTTCCAAGTGCCTCGGCCAGTCATTACTATATATGATGATGTCATCCAGATAGGCGGCCGCATAGGTGGCGTGGGGGCGGAGGACCCGATCCATCAGCCGCTGAAACGTAGCGGGCACCCCAAACAGCCCAAACGGAAATGTGACAAATTGGTGTAACCCAAACGGTGTGGAAAAGGCCGTTTTTTCTCGGGATAGTGGAGTCAAGGGGATCTGCCAATATCCCTTCGTCAAATCCAGTGTCGAATAAAAGCGAGCCGTGCCTAGTCGATCGAGCCACTTATACCAGTTACGTGCGTCCTCACTTACGAATTTCTTAATAATATTTTTGAGGGTGCGGTTGAATCGTTCCACTAAACCGTCCGTTTGTGGGTGATACACGCTGGTGCGGATCGGCTTAATCCCCAATAACCCATACAGTTCGCGCAGTGTTCGTGACATAAACGTAGTGCCTTGATCAGTCAGAATCTCTTTCGGGATTCCAACTCGGGAGATGACGCGGAAGAGTGCCTCTGCAATACTGCGTGCTGAGATATTGCGCAGAGGCACTGCTTCCGGGTATTGCGTTGCATAGTCCACCAGAACTAATATAAAGTGGTACCCTCGTGCTGACTGATCTAATGGCCCGACGAGATCCATCCCAATTCTCTCAAATGGGGTCTCGATTAACGGTAGAGGGCGCAAAGGCGCTTTTGGAATGGCCGCTGGGTTTACTAACTGGCATTCGCGGCATGCCGTACACCACCTACGGACATCGCCGCGAATCCCCGGCCAATAGAATTGGGCCATTATTCAGGCTAGTGTTTTATCCTGCCCCAAGTGTCCAGCCATGGGATTAAAGTGAGCCGCCTGGAATACCAATTCCCGGCGGCTCTTCGGAATTAAAAGCTGCATGACTCGCTCTTTAGTTTGAGTGTCCTGCATCACTCGGTATAATCTATCCTTCATAATCGCGAAGTAGGGGAAGGACGGGGTGGGGTTCGGCTGGAGCGTTTGACCATCGATTACTCTCACTTGGTCAAACGCATGCCGCAGAGTCTCATCTCGCGACTGCTCTAATGGGAAATCCGCGAGGGATTCCCCAATAGAGAGAGGAGGAGCCGGCGGCTCCTCACTGTGACGCGGAGATGACGTAGACGGCTCTGTGACAGCTGCTCCCGCCAAAGCGACACCGGGACCTCCCCCTGTCAAATGGCAGGACCCACTCTCGACTAGGCGTGTTATTAAACCCCGAAATCCTGGCCAATCAGTCCCCAAAATTAGAGAGTGGGTAAGGCGGGGATTAACCGCCGCCTTCACTATAAATTTTTCCCCTCTGAAAATAATGTGGACCGACACCAAAGGGTAGCTGTGAACATCCCCATGCACACACAACACCTTCACCCCTTGTGCTCCCCCCAATGCCTCGTTTTGAACCAGGCTTTGGCAAATTGAGGTCTGATTACAACCAGAATCCACCAACGCCTGATATGTAGCCCCTTGGATACTCACCGGTATGCGATATGCTCCGGCCCGATCGAGGGCGGCCTCTGGTGCGTCGGGGATCCGAACCACCGCGCCCACTTCCATTGCCGTGCACTGCTGTTGAAGGTGGCCCGGCTCCCCGCAGCGCCAGGAAACCGGCCCGGGCTTTCCCTCTGCACCGGTGATCTGGGGCTCACTCACCTGAGGTGGGGGAGAGACAGACACAGAAGGGAGAAATGGGAGGGCACCGCGGGTGCGGCGGGCCGGCTGGGGGGGTGCCGGCCCCCGCCTCCGCGGAGGGGTAATGGGGCGAGGACGGGACACAGGAGGAGGGGGGGAGAGAGAGAGAGAAGAGGAGAGAAGAGAAGATGCCATCTGCTGTCCTGCCGCCGGGACAGCCGCCAAATGGTCCTCCGCCAGCTCGACTGCTCGATCCAGCGACGCCGGGCGGTGGCACCGGACCCACTCCGCAGTTCCTGCTGGCAAGCGAGCGAGGAACTGTTCCAGCGCCACCTGGTCGAGGATTCCTTCGGCGTCGTGGTTGTTGGCCCTCAGCCACCGCCAGCAGGCGTCCCAGAGCTGCTGGCCAAACGCGAACGGCCGGCCGACTTCCTCCAAGTGCAGCGCGCGGAAGCGCTGGCGCTGCTGTTCTGGGGTGCGCCCTATGCGCTGGAGGACGGCCTGGTGGAGGTCCGCGTAGGCTGGTCGGCGGGGAGCTGTAGCGCGGCCAGTTGTGCTTCTCCCGTGAGCAGGGGGAAGATGCGCGCCGCGCGCTGCTCCATCGGCCACCCCGAGGCTTCGGCGACCTGCTCAAAGAGCGTGATGAACGCCTCGGGGTCGTCCTGCGGGCCCATTTTGGTGGTGGTGAGGGGAGACGGGCCCGCGGTAGGAGCGCTGGTGGGCCCCGCCAACGCGAGGAGGTGCCGGAACGCCTGGCGATCTTCTTGTTGGGCCAACACCAGGGCCTCGAACCGCTCTTCTTGCTCCTTTCGGAGGGTGAGTAGCGCCTGGTGCTGGCTTTGCTGGGCCGTGGCGAGGGCGTGGATCAGTTCAGCGAACGGGGAGGACTCTATGGGGCTGTGAGGCTGCTGTGCTCCAGGTCCCGGGTTTCGGCACCACTGTAACGGTTCAGCGTTCGTGGGTGGAGCACAGAGGACGGCAGGACAGAGATCAGGTTTGACAGTGTGCTTATTGCTAGACTTTTCAGTTTTAACAATAATTCATTCACTCAAACAGACACACACACAACCGGCGTCTGGTTCAGGGATGAGCTCCTCTGCTCTCGCTCTCCCTCCTTAAGTAGGGCGCGGGCACTGTGAAGACACAAACACAGATTAATTGCTTTCAGGTGTAGTGATTTTGCCACTCACCTTCCCTGACTCCGCCCTCCTGTCACAGACCGACGCTTGACCACGCCCCCGCTGCCACAATGGGGCAGGTTATAAAGGACCAAAAGTTCGCTTGCGTATTGTTGTGCAAGACGATTCAGTGCTTTAAAGGTCAATAGTCGTATTTGACAATCAATAGGAAATTTGACTGGGAGCCTATGCAGTGTGGATAAGATAGGGGTGATGTGGTCATATCTTCTAGTTCTAGTAAGGACTCTTGCTGCTGAATTTTGGACTAACTGGAGCTTATTTATACAACTACTGGATCATCCAGACAGTAAGGCATTACAATAATCCAACCTAGATGTAACAAAAGCATGAACTTGTTTTTCTGCTTCGTGTGGTGACATGCATTATATTTCATATTTTTAGCAATATTTCTGAGATGAAAGAAGGCTATCCTTGTCATATCTACATGAATTTCAAATGAAAGACTGGTGTGAGTGATCACCCAAGTTTTTTACTGTTGCACATGAAGAAACAGAGACTATCCGAAGACTATCTGGTTACTATAGACTTCTTTTTACACTCTATACAAATGAATGTAGATGTCACTATACAAATAACTATATCATTAAATTTTCAGATGACACAGCCATTCTGAGTTTATTAACATCCGATTCACTGGACATCAGCCCCTACCAATCAGAGGTAGACCTTATGGTAGATCTATTGGGAATCATGATTCAGTATTGATTAAGGGAGAGTGAGTGGAACAGGTCACTTCATATAGATATCTAGGTGTCCACTTCGACTGTCAGCTGAAGTGGGCCCAGCATGTTGAATCTTTTTGTGTTAAAATAAGCCAGCGCCTGCACTTCTTGAGAAGGCTAAGGGTCTTTAGGGTGGAGAAAGATATTATGCTGACTTTTTATAGGGCTGCTATAGAGTCCATCATTCGGTATGGGATAACAATATGGTTTGGGAATCTATCGGTGAAGCTTAGAACACAATTGTATATACTCATTAGAAGGGCTGGGAAGATAATAGGTATGTCACCCCCTTCCAGACTGCAAGACATTTTTGAAGATATGGTGCGAAAGCAGGGTGTGAAAATTGTAGAAGACCTGAAGCATATCCTTCACTATGAGTATGAGTTGTTGCCCTCTGGCAGAAGGTATAGGGTCCCTAACTGTAAAACTACAACCCCGATTCCAAAAAAATTGGGACAAAGTACAAATTGTAAATAAAAACGGAATGCAATAATTTACAAATCTCAAAAACTGATGTTGTATTCACAATAGAACATAGACAACATATCAAATGTCGAAAGTGAGACATTTTGAAATTTCATGCCAAATATTGGCTCATTTGAAATTTCATGACAGCAACACATCTCAAAAAAGTTGGGACAGGGGCAAGAAGAGGCTGGAAAAGTTAAAGGTACAAAAAAGGAACAGCTGGAGGACCAAATTGCAACTCATTAGGTCAATTGGCAATAGGTCATTAACATGACTGGGTATAAAAAGAGCATCTTGGAGTGGCAGCGGCTCTCAGAAGTAAAGATGGGAAGAGGATCACCAATCCCCCTAATTCTGCGCCGACAAATAGTGGAGCAATATCAGAAAGGAGTTTGACAGTGTAAAATTGCAAAGAGTTTGAATATATCATCTACAGTGCATAATATCATCAAAAGATTCAGAGAATCTGGAAGAACCTCTGTGCGTAAGGGTCAAGGCCGGAAAACCATACTGGGTGCCCGTGATCTTCGGGCCCTTAGACAGCACTGCATCACATACTTGGCTACCAACCATCCTTGTTCTCATGGGATGACTCACCAGCACAGGTACAGGTGGTGGAGGACTGGTTCTCCAGAAGCCAAGCAGTATGGGAGGAGGTTCACCAGCACATTGAGGCGATGAACTCAAAGTACAAGGAGTATGCCGACAAATACCAAGGTAACAATCCGGAATTTTCACCAGGCAACAGAGTATGGGTGTCCACACGTGACCTAAGGGAACCCAATTCATGCAAGAAACTTCGGGCATGCTACATCAGCCCATACAGGGTGCTATGTCGCATCAGTGAGGTCTCCTATAGACTAGCGCTCCCACCGCACAGTCACATTGCTCCTACATTTCATGTGCCATGTCTGAAACCCGCTATTCAAGGTCCACTTGCTGAGAACACACTCGTCCAGGAACACCAGCCTCTGAGTCTTGAGGGAGAGCCCATCTACCAGGTAAACAGAATCCTTGATTCCAGAAGGAGGACACTTGGAATGCCTGGTAGAGTGGGAAGGCTATAGACCTGAGGAATGTAACTGGGTAGAAGCTAAGGACATTCTTGACCCCCTGTTGACAGGAATTCCACACCCAGCACCCTGACAAACTTGCACCAAGGGGGTAGAGGACGTCCCAAGAAGAGTATAGCGCCCAGAGGGAGCTCCTCGGGGGGTTCTGTCAGTAATGGTGTTGTGAGTCGAAACTCTAACCGAACTACAAACATGGCTTCCCAAGACCACAATGCCCAAATTCACAGCACCCCGTCTCCTGCTTATTAAGTTCAGCTGACTGTTGTTAACTGTTAATCAGCAGTGCTACTTAAACCTCTTCCTCACACACCTTCAGTGCGAAGTATCGTTGTGTTTACCCAGTCATACCGAGCCTTTCTTGTCTGCCTGCCTCTAGTTTCCTGAACCTTTGCTACGTTTACCCGTTTAACTCTTTAGTCTGCTGTCTACTATTCTGTTTGCCGATCAACCAACCCCTGCATGCTTTCTGACTAAGAGTTTGCTTACTGATTTGACTACACTTCCTGATTACTCCCCGCTCTCCCCTACACTTACATCCGTGAGTACCTGCATTCTGACAACTTCAGTAAAAATTTATTTGGCATATCATACTGAAATGGGGGCGGCACGGTGGTGTAGTGGTTAGCGCTGTCGCCTCACAGCAAGAAGGTCCTGGGTTCGAGCCCCGGGGCCGGCGAGGGCCTTTCTGTGTGGAGTTTGCATGTTCTCCCCGTGTCCGCGTGGGTTTCCTCCGGGTGCTCCGGTTTCCCCCACAGTCCAAAGACATGCAGGTTAGGTTAACTGGTGACTCTAAATTGACCGTAGGTGTGAATGTGAGTGTGAATGGTTGTCTGTGTCTATGTGTCAGCCCTGTGATGACCTGGCGACTTGTCCAGGGTGTACCCCGCCTCTCGCCCGTAGTCAGCTGGGATAGGCTCCAGCTTGCCTGCGACCCTGTAGAAGGATAAAGCGGCTAGAGATAATGAGATGAGATGAGATGAGATACTGAAATGGTATTTAGGAACAGGAAAAATACACAATGATTCTAACCAGTGCATAGTTAAAAAAAAAAGTTATTTCTTTTCAGCGTATGCATCCTGAATCTCCCTGACCAATATTTCCTCCAAATTTTCTATTATAACTTTTTCTAACCTCCCCCCCCCATAAAAAACACACACACACATACACAGTAACTCTAGCTATGTAATAACTGAGAGGCTGAGGGCTATAGAAATGGAGATTGACGCCTCCCGATGTACCTTAAAGGCCTAGGATGGGAGACTGCATGGGAAGACCAGGTCGTGGCATCAGAGGGACTTTGACTCTTTTTCTTGTTTCGATACATGACAGTCACATGATACAGTTCACACATTTATTTTTGTTAGAAAGCTGGATTTAGGGAACAAGGGTGTATCAGCAGGGATCTCTCCAGGTGAATGATTCAACCCAGTCTCCCATAAAAAATGTATGCAAGTGGCTTATTTGCAGCACTTTCCATAGTCATCAGAAGTTTACATACACAAACATGATATTCATGTTTACATAATATAACATGATATTCATGTCATCATGGACATGAATATCATTGTAATATTGGGCTTTCAACAATTCATTGAACCATTCTTATTCTTTAAACTGTTCATTCTTCTTTGAACTGTTCTTATCTCTTGCACAATGATTGCACATTATACATCTTTAATGAAAAAAACAAGAATTTGGTGCACAAGCTTTAATTAATTTTGATTTTCTGAAATCAACATGGGGTCAAAATTATATATCCAGGGTCAAAAATATGTATATTGCACACCTAATATTTGGTTAAATGTCCCTCAGCAAGTTTCACTTTGACTAAATGCTTTTGGTAGCCATCAACAATCTTATGGCAGAACTCTGGTTGGATATTTGACCACTCTTCTTGGCAGAATTGGTGGAGTCAAATTAAATTGGTGTGTTTCCTGTCACAGACCCGACTTTTAAGCACAGTCCACATGTTTTTGATAGAGTTGAGGTCAGGACTTGTTTTAAGCTTAATGCTTTAAGCTTTATCCATTCCACAACTAGCTGTGATGTGTGTTTTGGGTCATTTTGTCTTTTGGAACACCCAACTATGTCCAAGTTTCTGATGGGTTGAGGTTATAATAATAATAATAACAATAATAATTTAAATTTATATAGCGCCTTTCTCAAAACCCAAGGTCGCTTTACAATTATAGGTAACAAACAAATAAATAAATAATTAAAAAAAAAGTCCACCAAATAGAGGCCAGGATGTCATTTCAATGGTGTAGCAGCCACAGTCCCACCAAAAGGTGCACGAAAACAAGTCCCATACCGCCAGCACAGCCGCCACGACGACGCCGGCAACATCACTCAGAACACCACGCCATGGATCCACAAAGTGAGCACAGAAGCACTGCCATGCAGAGCGCTGGTACGTCCCAAACTGCCTGCACAGCCACTGCAACGCCACTGAGCAACATTGTTCAGAACACCACACCAAGCACTAAAGCACAGAGCGCTGGACAACCACGATGAGCAACGAAGCTCACTGCAGTCCATAGCTCGGAGCACAGGCATCACCCACGGTGAACCTGAAGTTATGCTGAAGAATTCTGAACTCGTCCTCCATCTTCCATCACTTTGTACAATGCACCAGTTCCACTGGCATCAAAACAGTCCAAGAGCATGATGCTCCCACCACCATGCTTAACAGTTGATATAGTCCTTGTGACCAAACAACTCAATCTTTGTCCCATCTGACCACAAAATGTTCCTCCAGAAGGCTTTTTTTTTGTCTGTGGTCAGTGCCAAAAAATATTTTTTGTCAAGCTTGAAGGTATCAATTTTGGAGCAGGGGCTTCGTTCTTGGATGGCAGCCTCTCAGTGCATGACAATGTAAAACTTGCTTGACTATAGACATTGTCCCAGCAGCTTTCAGTTCATGGCAGGCTTGGTTGTTCATGGCAGGCTTTCAGTTCATGGCAGGCAGGCTTGGTGGTTGCTGGGTTGTTCCTGACCATCCAAACCAATTTCCCCTTAGCTGAGGGTGTTGGTTTAGGTCTTCTTCCAGCAAAGTGGCTATGCTACCCAATAACCTGTACTTGCATGCATTAGTTTGAACTAATGATCTTGGAATCTGCAGTTGTTTAGAAATTGCTCAAAAAGACATTCCTGTGTTGTGTAAATCTATGATTCTCTTTCTCAAATCTACACTAGAGTCCTGTGACTTTCCCACTGTACAATGCCATATCCAAAAAAAAAAAAGTTGGGACACTGTGTAAACTGCAAATAAAAAGAAATGTGATGATTTGCAAATCATAAAATCCTATATTTCACTGAAAATAGTAGAAAGATAACTTATCAACTGTTGAAACTGAGAAATTTCATTGTCTGAGATGTTAGAGCAGAACATCTCAAAGCATTTGAGTCAATGTTTGATACTTGGCTATGCAGTGTATGCTTTGTATGCTTGTGCCAACACATTGATATTCATTGAATGGAGGGTGCTGCAAATAAGCTGCATGTGAAGGCATTTTCTTTGAGACTAATGTTTCAGGGTGGTACGGTGGTGTCGTGGTTGGCGCTGTCTCCTCACAGCAAGAAGGTCCGGGTTTGAGCCCCGTGGCCAGCGAGGGCCTTTCTGTGCGGAGTTTGCATGTTCTCCCCGTATCCGTGTGGGTTTCCTCCGGGTGCTCCGGTTTCCCCCACGGTCCAAAGACATGCAGGTTAGGTTAACTGGCGACTCTAAATTGACCGTGGGTGTGAGTGTGAATGGTTGTCTGTGTCTATGTGTCGGCCCTGTGATGATCTGGCGACTTGTCCAGGGTGTACCCTGCCTTTTGCCCGTAGTCAGCTGGGATAGGCTCCAGCTTGCCTGCGACCGTGTAGAACAGGATAAAGCGGCTAGAGATAATGAGATGAATGAGACTAATGTTTTAAGAATTCTGTAATGTATTTGCTTCACCGGGCGGCACGGTGGTGTAGTGGTTAGCGCTGTCTCCTCACAGCAAGAAGGTCCGGGTTTGAGCCCCGTGGCCGGCGAGGGCCTTTCTGTGCAGAGTTTGCATGTTCTCCCCGTATCCGTGTGGGTTTCCTCCAGGTGCTCCAGTTTCCCCCACGGTCCAAAGACATGCAGGTTAGGTTAACTGGCGACTCTAAATTGACCGTGGGTGTGAGTGTGAATGGTTGTCTGTGTCTATGTGTCGGCCCTGTGATGATCTGGCGACTTGTCCAGGGTGTACCCCGCCTTTCGCCCAGCTGGGATAGGCTCCAGCTTGCCTGCGACCCTGTAGAACAGGATAAAGCGGCTAGAGATAATGAGATGAGATTTGCTTCACCTGCAAGTGATCATGAAGTGATCATGCACAATCCTGCACACAAACATGCAACATGCAAATGCCTCAAGTTATGCAGTGTGAAAGGGACAGCAATAATGAGATTTTAATTGTCGTGTAGTATGTAATTGGCATGAAGGACAAATTTCATTGCTTTACTAAACCAAAGTGTTTACTAGCACAGAAATGTAAACTCATAGAGTTTGTGTTCAACTAAAATAAAGGGCACAAAAACGATCAACTGATTTTCAGATGAACACACAAAGGAAATCTTTACCTTTCTCATGCCTGCCCAAAAACACCTGCCACTGGCTCCCCAGTCCATCACAACCATCTCCACCCCCTTTGGAGTACCTCAAACTTAAATGGCTGAAGTGCCATATATTAACAAGTTAATGACAAGGGTGAGGAGGTGTTCTTGCCCACTCTGACACTCTGTGTGCGATTTGTTAAGTCCACAATCCAATTGCACAGGGTGGTGTTGAGTCACAGCTGGTGGAGTTTGGACCGGAGTTTGAACGTCCGGATGGTATTAAAAGCCGAACTATAGTCCACAAAGAGGAGCCGTGCATAGGTGTTCTTATGCTCCAGGTGCTCCAGCAGTGTGTGCAGCACTGTGGCAATGGCGTCCTCAGTTGACCGGTTCTCTCTGTAGGCAAATTTGTGTGGATCCAGTATTGGTAGTAAGGCGGCTTTGATGTGTTTAATGACCAGTCTCTCCAGGCATTTGGCGGGAATGGAGGTGAGTGCCACAGGTCTGTAGTCGTTAAGACATGTGACATTGGACTGTTTTGGGAGGGGGACAATGGTGGCTGCTTTGAAACAGGCTGGAACCAGAGAACAGGACAGCGAGGTGTTGAAGATGGAGGTGAAGACGTCTGCCAGCTCCGCAGCACAGTCTTTAAGCACCCGGCCCAGCACTCTATCTGGTCCGGCCGCCTTCCTGGTGTTAATGCTGCGGAACACACATCTCACCTCATGCGTACTCAGGACTGGAGCAGGGTTGGTCGAGGGGAGGGGGGGCCAGGACAGGATCGGTGTTGTCCCTGTCAAAATGGGCGTAAAAGAGGTTTAAATCCTTAGCCAAGGTGGGACTGTCAGCTGAGGGTTGTGGTGTTTTCCTCTTATAGTCCGTGATGGCCCTGATGCCCTCCCAGACCTGCCTTGGGTTTGTGGTGGTGTCAAACCTGGCCTCAATATGCCTCCTGTGATGGTGTTTGGCAGTATTGATGCCTCTCTTCAGGTTGGCCCTGGCAGCACTGTACGCCTCCTGGTCCCCAGAGTGAAACGCAGAGTCTCTAGCTCGGATAAGCTGTTTTACTCCATGTGTCATCCATGGTGGTGTATTAGGGAACACACGGAATTGCCTCCAGCAGGTGACATTGTCCACACAGAAGCAGATGTAATCTAAAACAGTGGAGGTGTAATTGTCCAGTGAAACACGATTGTCAGTGTCCTGCTCTTTGAATACATCCCAGTCTGTGTGGTGGAAACAATCCTGGAGCATAGGAACTGCGTCCACCGGCCATGTTCTCACAGTTTTGGTTGTGATCCCAGCGCTCTTGATCTTAGGTGTATACCGTGGGTGTAGCAGAAGAGAGAGGTGGTCTGACAGACCCAGGTGGGGGTAAGCCTGGGCCTTGTATGCGTCTGCTACATTAGTATACACCTGGTCCAAAGTTCTATCTCCTCTAGTAGCACACTTCACATGTCATCTTTGTCAGCATGGGCCCTGGCAAACTCTAGGCGGGCTTTTTTGTGCCTGGGCTTTAGGAGAGGCTTCTTTTGTGGACGGCATCCATGCATGCCATTCCTCTGCAGTGTACGCCGTATTGTGTCACAGGAAATAGTCACCCCAGTTTGGCTTTCCATTTCTTTAGATAACTGCAGTGAACTTGCATGCCGATTTTCTTCAATCCTTCTCATCAGAAGACGCTCCTGTCTAGGTGTTAACTTCCGTGGACGACCTGGACATCTCTGTGAGATAGTTGCAGTACCATCTTTCTTAAATTTTTGTACCACTTTTGCTACAGTATTCTGACTGGTAAGTAAAGCTTTGCTGATCATCTTGTAGCCTTCACCTTTGTGGTGTAAATAAAGTATTTTCTTTGGGGAATTCTGAAGAGACAAGTTGAGTATCACTCTCCATCCAGCATCCAGTCACTAAAAGAAATCATTGTTGAAGAATGGAAAAAGATTGATGTTGCAAAATGTTGCCAACTTGTTCATTCCATGCCGAGAAGACTTGGTGCTGTCATTAAAAATCATGGAGGCCATACAAAGTACTAGATGTAGTAGTTTTTGTTGTGGGGTGTACTCATTTTTGCACCACCCTAATTTGAGTAAAACTGAAAAATGTGTAATCTACGTTTATATTATTAACCTTACTTTCACGTTATAAGTTAAACAGATGTTATATTAAACTTTGTCTTGTCAACATTTTGGAAATTGTTTGTGTTCATTGAGATATTGTTTAAAACGTTACTTTTCAAAGGGGGTGTACTCATTTATGCTGAGCACTGTACACACACACACACACACACACACACATATACACACATACATATAAATTGGAGCAAAAGGACATAAAATAAACAGTCAAGGGCCTTTGAGGTATAGCAGGTAAACATGAAATAAGCAGTATAAACAATAAACTAATAGCTGTTAAGGTGAGGTAGTGCGGAATAGTGCAAATGAGCAAGGTAAAGTGAAATGTGCAGTCCCTGAGTTCAGTGTGCGAATGAATGTTGTGTGTGTGTGTGTGTGTGTGTGTGTGTTGGGGGGGGGGGGGGAACTGTGAGGGTGACATGATGTCAGATGCTGAAGGGGGGGCAGGGGGGTGTACGGTCAGAATCTGTGGCGGGGGGAGAAGGGGCAGAACAGGGAGTGAGTTGAGCCTCCTGACCACCTGGTGAAAGAAACTGTCTTTGAGCCTGCTGGTTTTGGCCCGGAGACTCCACAGTCTCCTCCCCGACGGCAGCAGGCTGAAGAGGCTGTGAGATGGGTGAGTGGGGTCACCTGCAATCCTGATGGCTTGCATTGGATCATTGGATCATTTTCCTCAATAAATAAATGACCAAGTATAATATTTTTGTCTCATTTGTTTAACTGGGTTCTCTTTAAGGACTTGTGTGAAAATCTGATGATGTTTTAGGTCATATTTATGCAGAAATATAAAAAATTCTAAAGGGTTCACAAACTTTCAAGCACCACTGTACATTCTTGGCATTGAGATGGTACTTTAAACTCGAGGTGCTTCGGTGAAACAAAAACTCCTTCCTGCAGTTTGTGCAAATGACAACGTGTTTACTGATTGTTCCATCTTTTGTTTTTTTTTGTACTCGAATTTCCCATCCAGAGGGCCAACAGGTTCTTCGGGTTCCTCCATCTCGCATGGGTCACAATCAACGTTATGACGTTAGAGTGACGACAAGTGGGCAGAGTGGGTTGAATTGTGGCATATACTGAGCGGGTTATTTTGGGCATGTGTTAATGCATTTAAAAAAGTATTGCGTTAATTCCACAAATTAATCGTCTCACGTTAACACATTAATTTTGACAGCCCTAATATATATATATAATTTTTTTAGGCATTGCCTAAACGCGGAGCTCCCAAGGAGTGTAAAAAGTGTTCATAAATAATCCTATATTATTTTTTAAAAAGCAAATTAAAATTAAAAATGACACTTCTCTAAATACAGATACACATTTCGTTGTCTGGTGCGCCACACTCCTCTGTGCTATATTATTTATTTATTTATTTATTGGCATTGCCTAAATGCCGCACTCTTGCCAAGCGACAGCTTGGTTCCGAGTGTGAATTTATAAATTCACACTATAAACTATATAAATGAGTGCACCGCACTCCGCTGTGCTATAACTTTTTCTAACGCATGCGCAAAATGACCTGCTCAGTATATCCCACAATTCAACCTACTATGCCCACTCGCTGTCACTCTAACATTATGGCTGATTGTGATCCGCGTGAGATGGAGTGCAGCGCACTCATTTATATAGTTTATAGTGAGAATTTATAAATTCACACTTGGATTCGAGCTGTCACTCGCCTATATTTAGACCATATTAACTATTGTGGCACATTGCAGGTCCATACGTGTATTCTCACATGCAATAAATAAACAAATAGACTTTATAGCTAGTGTGGAAACAAACACATATATAAACACATGCGCGCGCACACACACACACACACACACACACACTGAGTTTCTATATATAAAATAGGCTGCTTACCAATTTGCGAGTTCTCCAAGTGCTCCTGCCCTGTATCAGGCTACCATCCTGTCATGCTACATGCTACACACAGGCTATCATGTCTGTATATAGTTAATTTCCAATGCAGGCTTGTGTGTGACATACGTTTCCAAACTGGGTTTATCTATGAAACAATTCCGTGACTATTGTATTATAATATTACAATACAATATTATATTACAATATTAGTATTGTAATATATATTATATTGCATAAAAGCTTGTGCTCTTTTCAACAAACGCATTTAAATTCAGTTTTCTGCTTGGCACACATCATGTGTGAAAGTACCAGATAGATGCCAGACCCTTTTTCCTGCCTTCTTGACTTTGCGCTTGCACAGCACCACCAATTACATCCTTAGGATCATTTGATGATTTGCTGCTGAAATCATTTCCCAGATGTAGATAGTCCTTTTTCCGAGGTTCATATAGATAGTTTCTCCACTGTCCTTACCAACTTTAATATAACTGATGTTCATCATACTAAATACAGATTAACAAGTATGCTTACATCAGCTACACTTAAAGGAGATATGCAGAACCATGGCCTCACTTTTTGTTTATAAATGCCTCGAGACCTCAAGAATGGCATAGGAATCGTTTTAAGCGTTAACAGTAAATCTAATATAGTAATTTTTATGATTAAAATTATTCATATAGGTAGCGGTCTGAGTGAATGATCTTGACATCTGTGATGTCACCGCAGGAATGCTATCGGTCTCATCGCCATTTTCGCTATACTAAAACACAGAGCTGACTGCAACTTCGAGCTTCCATTTTGAGCTAATTTATCGCTATGCCACATAGACGTGTTGCTGGCGGGTGCAGCAACACAACAGAAGGTGGATTTACGTTGCATTCGTGGCCCAAGAATGTTCAAACTGCAAAGATTTGGACACATTTTGCGAGAAGTTCACGGGTACATTGTGCGCCTACGAAGTGGTCTCTCCTCTGCTCTGCACATTTTACTGAAGACTCGTACGAGACCTCTGATCTGTTGAGGAGCATTGGCTGTAAGCCCGTATTGAAAGAGGGTGCAGTACCAACAATTAAAGGAAAAGAAAACTACAAGAAAAGGAAAGCAAGTTAAGTTGCACCAATTCTCCTAGAGTGTGTGCCGAGGGTTGTTGCTAAAACCTGGGACAGAATGGCATGGGACGGGACATATTATCACTTGGGTAGTGACCTCCCCGCGGTTGTTGGTAAAACCGGTGATGTCCCGTCCCTGGTTTTAGTAATTGCCTGAGTTGAGCAGTGATGGCAGAGTACTCAGTATGGAGAAAATGAGTGGACCAGCAGTCTGATTTCTCCACTGGATACGCTCGCCCTTATGTGGAAGAAGCGAATGAACAGAGAACTGAGCGAACAACTGAAAGTCAGATTGTTTCAAAACAATCGGCCACAAGGTTGGCTTTCAAGAAGCGAGAACACAGATGGGTAAGATGTGACTCTCATTTGGATACAAAACAACAAAAACAATAACACTCGTTGTTTACCTGCATTTAGATTAATACATGTAACTTGTATTGTGTATTTAAGTTACCGGTATAAGATTATTTAATTTGCTTCAGAATGTGATTGTCTCAGTTCACCTGATTATTTAATTAGCCTTTTACTTTTTAGCAGTGAAAATGCATGCATGTATATGTATGTTGCATAAGTTATAACACCTATCCTGTTTTAATGAGAGTCAACCCACAATCAATGAAGTCAAATCAGTCTTAGTTGAGCAAGTCGGTAATGGTATTTCTTACTTTCACCATAAGTTTTTATTTATATGACTTTGGTCTATAGCTGTCAAAGGCCTCGGCCTTAAAACCGGTTCCTGCTGTGACGTCACGCACTCAGGGCTGGCTAGCTTAGCGGGACAGCTCGAATGCCAACTTTGCAGTCGATTTTAACTCTCAAAAATACATATTTTTATTCCCATTTATGCAGCATACAAGAGTCAAGGATGGAGATCCTATCCACTCAGAAATGTATTTAAAAAATAAAGGTTCTGCGTATCTCCTTTAACTTCTGGTACCTGGCTATCAATGAATTTATGTCACATTCTGGATGCCATATTGGTTGCCCATGTGCAATAACATTTTACATGATTTTAGACTTTTAAGCTTAATTGACTTTTCTAAATCAAGTGGTTTGCACTTGTGTGCAATATTATAATTAGAGCTTGTACTGTTGATATCAAATCATGTTTAAATGCTGTACCGGTACCCTTTAATTGCCCCAAAGCCCAAAGTTAAATGCCTCCACAACTGCTAATTGTCCCAACCTGTGAAGATCATTACCCCAGTGACTGCTAAATTCTCTTACACCCATAAATACTAGACTGCTAAATACATCCAAACCCCAAAATAAATATACCACTGAATGTTAAATTGCCCAAACTAAAAAATAAATGCCCAGACCCCATAACCTCTTATTGCCCTAATGGGAAATACAGTGGGGCAAAATAGTATTTAGTCAGCCACCAATTGTGCAAGTTCTCCCACTTAAAAAGATGAGAGAGGCCTGTAATTTTCATCATAGGTACACTTCAACTATGAGAGATAGAATGGGGGGAAAGAATCCAGGAAATCACATTGTAGGATTTTTAATGAATTAATTGGTAAATTCCTTGGTAAAATAAGTATTCGGTCACCTACAAACAAGCAAGATTTCTGGCTCTCACAGACCTGTAACAACTTCTTTAAGAGGCTCCTCTGTCCTCCACTCGTTACCTGTATTAATGGCACCTGTTTGAACTCATTATCAGTATAAAAGACACCTGTCCACAACCTCAAACAGTCACACTCCAAACTCCACTATGGCCAAGACCAAAGAGCTGTCAAAGGACACCAGAAACAAAATTGTAGACCTGCACCAGGCTGAGAAGACTGAATCTGCAATAGGTAAGCAGCTTGGTGTGAAGGAATCAACTGTGGGAGCAATTATTAGAAAATGGAAGACATACAAGACCACTGATAATCTCCCTCGATCTGGGGCTCCACGCAAGATCTCACCCCGTGGGGTCAAAATGATCACAAGAACGGTGAGCAAAAATCCCAGAACCACACGGGGGGACCTAGTTAATGACCTCCAGAGAGCTGGGACCAAAGTAACAAAGGCTACCATCAGTAACACACTACGCCACCAGGGACTCAAATCCTGCAGTGCCAGACGTGTCCCCCTGCTTAAGCCAGTACATGTCCAGGCCCGTCTGAAGTTTGCTAGAGAGCATTTGGATGATCCAGAAGAGGATTGGGAGAATGTCATATGGTCAGATGAAACCAAAATAGAACTTTTTGGTAAAAACTCAACTTGTCGTGTTTGGAGGAGAAAGAATGCTGAGTTGCATCCAAAGAACACCATACCTACTGTGAAGCATGGGGGTGGAAACATCATGCTTTGGGGCTGTTTTTCTGCAAAGGGACCAGGACGACTGATCCGTGTAAAGGAAAGAATGAATGGGGCCATGTATCGTGAGATTTTGAGTGAAAACCTCCTTCCATCAGCAAGGGCATTGAAGATGAAAAGTGGCTGGGTCTTTCAGCATGACAATGATCCCAAACACACCGCCCGGGCAATGAAGGAGTGGCTTCGTAAGAAGCATTTCAAGGTCCTGGAGTGGCCTAGCCAGTCTCCAGATCTTAACCCCATAGAAAATCTTTGGAGGGAGTTGAAAGTCCATGTTGCCCAGCGACAGCTCCGAAACATCACTGCTCTAGAGGAGATCTGCATGGAGGAATGGGCCAAAATACCAGCAACAGTGTGTGAAAACCTTGTGAAGACTTACAGAAAACGTTTGACCTCTGTCATTGCCAACAAAGGGTATATAACAAAGTATTGGGATGAACTTTTGTTATTGACCAAATACTTATTTTCCACCATAATTTGCAAATAAATTATTTAAAAATCAGACAATGTGATTTTCTGGATTTTTTTTTCTCATTTTGTCTCTCATAGTTGAAGTATACCTGTTATGAAAATTACAGGCCTCTCATCTTTTTAAGTGGGAGAACTTGCACAATTGGTGACTGACTAAATACTTTTTTTGCCCCACTGTACACTGCAACCATGCTATAATGAACTCCTTGGGGGACATCCAAATAACTCCTAATACCGTAAAGTTTGTAATACTGAAATGGACCCACTTGTCAAACCTATTCATATAGGTTATTCAGGTGTTCAAACACTGCCCCTGAGATTAGAAGGGGTTAGTTAGAATGTAATAAGGTTACATATGTAACTGTGTTCTTTGAACATTAGATAAAAGCCAGAGTTCCCTGTCTCTTAGAACCTAAGTTCAACTCAGTAAGAAGGTTCCAAAAGGAATGCTTGCCATTATTGATGCCATTTTATAGTGTCATATGGTCACTATGTGACTTTGTTAAAGATCTCAATATATGTATGCATGCATCCAAGAAAGTATCCATGTCCATTACACCACTCCTGACATTTCTCTGGTGTTCATTAAACATGGTTAGGTATATAACCTAATGATATTTTAAAGAAGCAAGAAATGATCAGCAATATGTTAATGTGCATACAGGAAAAATTTCTTGGTGAATAGTGTAAAAGTGAAATTGATTTAGTTCTATATTTAGTAATAAATAGCTGATTTAAGAGTGTTTATTTTGGCATAAAACTTGTTTACTTAATTCGTTGATGAAGTTATACTAAGTGTATTCTCAAGCTTTAGCTCATAGCATTTATTTTCCTATCTGACTGCAGCTGTTCTCCCTCTCTCTGTGTGTTCAGCAACATACCAAAGGATCAAGTCCATTACACTGCCCCCTGCAAACAAAGATCATGAGAACACCAGCTGCTCAGGGACTGTTCATAAGGACTGGAGAGAAGCTCAACAGCAGTCCTGCAGCAGACAGGAATTCTGAAGAGCTGCCCCTCAGCAGTTATGCTAGTTTCCCATATGTTTCTTTTGAAGGACTGTTAACAGGGCTGTAGTCAGCTTGTGGGATGGGATGGGATGGGATGGGATGGGTCTCTTTGCAATTATGTGGACCTTTTTTTGTGTGTGCATGCAACCACATATAGTCTTATGCAGTGTTGTAGTCGAGTCACTAAACCTAGAGTCTGAGTCCAGTCTCAAGTCCTCAGTGGTCAAGTCCGAGTCAAGTCCAGGTCATTAAAAAAAAAAATGGAGTCGAGTCCGCGTTGAGTCCACTATTGATCTGAGTCGAGTCCGAGTTGAGTACAACACTCCAACCACACCATTTGACGGTGGCTGTTTTAACACCATTAACATTAGTTTGTTCCTGAACATGAGGTGACTCATTTTAGATTTTTTGGATCATGGATCCGCCGACGGCAGTTAAATACTACCGCTTGAAAAATAAAAAGTCTGTGCGTATTTTTATTTTTATTTTCACCGCCAAAACGTACAAAAAGAAATGTAAAAAAAAATAGTCACATATTTTTCTTGTAACAACACTGTATCCCTGGTACTAGGCCATATTTCTTTAAGTAAACAGTATTAGAATTGCAAATACAAACGACAATGTGTGTTGTATATATCCACCTCAGCCGAGTCCGAAAACGAAACTATTTACGACATTGAGTATTCACTTGAATGTTTTTATGGTATTTACGACCGCTTTACGACAGTGTCAACCTCGTGCTGACCATGGCTGATGCTGACAGCATGGATTCAGAGCTATCGCCTCAACTGTACGTCAGCATAAAGTGTGGTAAAGAAAAGTCTTTTCACTGTCTCACTAACCAAAACGTGGGCGATTTCATCTCTCAAGCGTTGAAAGTAAACAATGAAAAGATCAAAACGATCTTTGGTTCTCAGAAAGAAGGTGGTGATGTAACGAGCATGATGCCGAATATGCCTGCCATAAGGTTAGTTCGCGATTTTGGCTGCAAGTATCTGACTGTGGAATTAGAAGAGGATGGTGCCACAGAGAGTCCTATCGAATCAAGTAGCACGAATATGTCAGCCTTCGATGTGCTCATGAGAGCTCAACGGTCATATGATCACATATACCTTCAGAGAAGCAAGTACTGGAATGCTAGTCCGTGTTATAAACTTATACACAAGAACACACACACACTATATATATGTGTGTGTGTGTGTGTGTGTGTGTGTGTGTGTGTGTGTGTGTGTGTGTGTGTGTGTGTGTGTGTGTGAGAAAGTGTGTCTCTTGAATTTAAATTATTTTTTCATCTTAATCCGACATTGACATTTTGCCATGCAAAAAAAAAAATTGGACAAGGACACTTTTATTTTTATTTCGACCGACATCATCAAAAACATGTTGAAAAAATCCGTGAACCTAAAGATAAAAAATGGGTGGCCTGACGTATGAACAGGTGAATGTGCATTCTCTTTGTCAGGGAGTGCGAAGTATTCTGTCAGAGATGGTTGGGAGACGGATGTAAGTGCAGAAGGTCTGTTTATTAATACAAATGAAGACAGGTAAACAATCCAGAATGGCAAGCAAAATCGTAAAATGGTGAAACAGGTAATAGGTTGAGCGAGGCACAAACAGGCTATTGTAGACTAAGCAGAGTCAAAGACGCAAAACAGGAAATCAGGGATCCGGAAACCAAACGGGGAAATAAGGCTTAGTAATGTGTCAGCAACGTAACTCAATACTTTGCAAAGTAAGCGTGTTTTCACAGTTTTTATGTAGGTGCGCTGATTGCATCTTAATCCTGTGCAGGTGCGAGTCGTTTACTCGACTTGGCGTGTGTGCTGTCCGGAGTGCGCCCGAGAGTCTATCTGATGCATGTGCCAAGGTGCGTAGGTGTGACACTCTTAGATGAAATTAGTACA
This sequence comes from Neoarius graeffei, assembly GCF_027579695.1. NCBI lineage: Eukaryota > Metazoa > Chordata > Actinopteri > Siluriformes > Ariidae > Neoarius > Neoarius graeffei. The sequence continues at coordinate 17,242,881 of NC_083575.1, read as the reverse complement.
AAATGAATGTAGATATAAATATCTCATCTCATCTCATTATCTCTAGCCGCTTTATCCTTCTACAGGGTCGCAGGCAAGCTGGAGCCTATCCCAGCTGACTACGGGCGAAAGGCGGGGTACACCCTGGACAAGTCGCCAGGTCATCACAGGGCTGACACATAGACACAGACGATTCACACTCACATTCACACCTACGGTCAATTTAGAGTCACCAGTTAACCTAGCCTGCATGTCTTTGGACTGTGGGGGAAACCGGAGCACCCGGAGGAAACCCACGCGGACACGGGGAGAACATGCAAACTCCACACAGAAAGGCCCTCGCCGGCCCCGGGGCTCGAACCCAGGACCTTCTTGCTGTGAGGCGACAGCGCTAACCACTACACCACCGTGCCGCCCAGATATAAATATCTTATGCCAAATTATTATGGCATGTTACAAAACAAACCAAATCTCCCATTCTCTTAAATGCAAAATGCACATATTTAATGAGTGTATGTACTGTTCTTTAAAAATACATTTCGAAATTACTTGAAGTAGATAAGTACATTGCTCAGCACTGAGTTAACTCATAAACTATAGAGGGTAGTAGCAGGCTTCTCGTGATTAATACCAGGTCAGCTAGCAAATTAGCTGCTCTTTGTGTAGTCTATGTAGGTTTAGTTAGCTCTAAAATTATTAGAATATTTCCTAAGAGCAATCAAAAAAGGATTTACAATACAGAAATGTCGAACTTCTGAAAAATATTGTTAGTTTTTTCTTTTTTATCAGACATCTAATTTTTTAGGTTTGTTTACCTGACATGTTTCGACGTACGACTGTCGTCTTCCTCAGAGTGTCACCGGATGTTATTGGTGACACATCTTTTATCAGCTGATGTTTCCGAAGGCGTGGCCTTCCTGTCTGGATTGACAGGTCGGTCACGCCTTCTACTGTCAGTTTGTCCCCTGCAAGATGGCACTCCAGGTATGGGAGAGCATGTATGCTCCCTCATCTCGGTTGATGGTCCTCGGACTTCGCTTACGGATCTCTATGGCCTCCCTGATCCAGCGCTGATGTTTATTATCTTCTGTGCGGATGACTCTGGCATTCCCCCAGTCCATAATATGATTTTCCCTTTTGCAATGATCTGTTATGGCTGACTTATAATTTTCCTGTTGTGCCTTTTCTTTTATTGTTCGGGTTTGTCTTGTAGCTGTCTCCTTTTCGCACTCTTTCTTATGTTCATTTTTTCTTGTGTTGAAACTCCTTCCTGTCTCCCCAATGTAAGTTTTATTGCATAATTGGCATGGAATCTCATATATGGTGTTGCATCTGTTTTCCGGATGTATTCTGTCTTTGGGATGAACCAGGATCTGACGGAGTGTTGTGTGTGGTTTGACAGGTGTGTTAATGTTGTATTTCCTCATTGCTCTTTGAATGCGTTCCGTTATTCCTCTGATGTATGGTAATGTCACTACTCCCCTGTGTTCTTGTTTGTTGGTTTGTTTTTTCTCTGTAGAAGGCGTGACCGACCTGTCAATCCAGACAGGAAGGCCACGCCTTCAGAAACATCAGCTGATAAAAGATGTGTCACCAATAACATCCGGTGACACTCTGAGGAAGACGACAGTCGTACGTCGAAACATGTCAGGTAAACAAACCTAAAAAATTAGATGTCTGATAAAAAAGAAAAAACTAACAATATTCAATATAAGACATAATGAACGTAATCGAAAGATTCTGAAAAATATGTTCTTTTATACACTCAGTTCTACTTGGTTGAGTCTCTTTTAACATGAATTCCTGCATCAATACACTGTGACATGGAGGCGATCAGCCTGTGGCACTGCTGAGGTGTTACTGAAGTCCAGGTTGCTTTGATAGTGGCCTTCAGCTCATCTATATTTTTGGGTTGGGTGTTTCATCTTCCTCTTGACAATAGCCCATAGATTCTCTATGGGGTTCAGGTTAGGCAAGTTGGTTGGCCAATCAAGCACAATAATATAATGGACAGCAAACTATTTGGTACTAGTTTTGGCACTGTGGGCAGGTGCTAAGTCCTGCTGGAAAAGGAAATTGGCATCTCCATAAAGCTTGTGAGCAGATGGAAGCATAATGTGCTCTAAAATCTCCTGGTAGATGGCTATGTTGCTTTTGAACTTTTTAAAACACAGTGGACCAACACCAGCAGATGACATGGCAATCCATGTAATCACAGACTGAGGAAACTTCATACTGGACTTCAAAAACTTTGGATTCTGTGCATCTCTACTCTTCCTCCAGACTCTAGGACCTTGATTTCCAAATGAAATGCAAAATTTACTTTCATCTGAAAAGAGGACATTGGACCACTGACCAACAGTCCAGTTCTTTGTCTCCTTAGCCCAGGTAAGATGCTTCTGACGTTGTCTCTAGTTCAGGAGTGGCTTGATATTAGGAATGAGACCGTTGTAGCCCCTTTCCTGAAGACATCTGTCTCTTGATGCACTGACACCAACCTCAGTCCACTCCGTGAGAAGGTGTCTCAAGTTCTTGAATTGACTTTTCTTGACAATCCTCTCAAGGCTACGGTCATCCCTGTTGCTTGTGCACCTTTTCCAGCCAGCCTTTTCAGCAATAACCTTCTGTGGCTTACCCTCATTGTGGAGGATGTTGATGATTGTCTTCTGGACAACTGCCAAGTCAGCAGTCTTCCCCATGATTGTGGTTGCATATAATGAAATAGACCGAAAGATAAATGGTATTTATACTGTTTTTTGTTTGTTTTGCACTGGAGCCCGTAATTATCAAAGTTAAAATAAAAAAATGCTTGAAACATTTTAGTTTGCATGTAATGTGTCTAGAATCTATTAAGTTTTCCCTTTTTTAAATAACTGATGGAAAATATTGAATTGTCTCACAATATTCTAATTGTTTGAGATGCACTAGTATGTTATTGACTGGCTACCAATAAAACTTAGAGGAATTGCTTTTAATAAATCTCATTTACATATGTTGTTTAGACGGCAAGAATGTTTTGATTTCTTTACAAGTACTGTATTTTTGTCACTGAAATGTGTCATGCTATGAAAACTATAAAGCTGTATTATCAAATCTCATGTTTACCAACTGCTTGTAAGCAGTAAATCCTGTCATCCGTCATCATTTTCTTTTTAAGATGACCTTTTATGATTCCACAAAATTTCACCTAATTCAGGATAGAAAAAAATCAAGTTTGCTGAGCTTTGATTATTCCCTTTACACCAAATTCAGCCAGTGAAGGCTTTATTAATTAGCTAATTGATGGACTCCAGTACTCTGTAACTCCGCACACAGCATTGTTGTCTCACAGTTTCAGGGTCCTCTGTTCAATCCTGAGCTCAGGTTACTGTCTATGTGGGTTTCTGTGCATGTTTTCCCAGTACCTCTCAAAACCATGCTGGTAGGTGGATTGTCAGTGCTAGTCAGCTCCTACAGTGGTGCTTGAAAGTTTGTGAACCCTTTAGAATTTTCTATATTTCTGCATAAATGTGACCTTAAACAACATCGGATTTTCACACAAGTCCTAAAAGTAGATAAAGAGAATCCAGTTAAACAAATGAGACAAAAATATTATACGTAGTCATTTATTTATTGAGGAAAATGATCCAATATTACACATCTGTGAGTGGCAAAAGTATGTGAACATTTGCTTTCAGTATCTGGTGTGACCCCCTTGTGCAGCAATAACTGCAACTAAACGTTTCCGGTAACTGTTGCTCAGTCCTGCACACCTGGCTCGGAGGAATTTCAGCCCATTCCTCTGTACAGAACAGCTTCAACTCCAGGATGTTGGTGGGTTTCCTCACATGAACTGCTCGCTTCAGGTCCTTCCACAACATTTTGATTGAATTAAGGTCAGGACTTTGACTTGGCCATTCCAAAACAGTAACTTTATTCTTCTTTAACCAATCTTTGGGAGAACAACTTGTGTACTTAGCATCGTCGTCTTGCCGCATGACCCACCTTCTCTTGAGATTCAGTTCATGGACAGATGTCCTGACATTTTCCTTTAGAATTCGCTGGTATAATTCAGAATTCATTGTTCCATCAATGATGGCAAGCTATCCTGGCCCAGATGCAGCAAAACAGGGCCAAACCATGATATTACCACCACCATGTTTCACAGATGGGATAAGGTTCTTATGCTGGAATGCAGTGCTTTCCTTTCTCCAAACATAATGCTTCTCATTTAAACCAAAAAGTTCTATTTTGGTCTCATCTGTCCACAAAACATTTTTCCAATAGCCTTCTGACTTGTCCACATGATCTTTAGCAAACTGCAGACAAGCAGCAATGTTCTTTTTGGAGAGCAGTGGCTTTCTCCTTGCAACCCTGCCATGCACACCACTGTTGTTCAGTGTTCTCCTGATGGTGGACTCATGACCATTTAATATTAGCCAATGTGAAAGAGGCCTTCAGTTGTTTAGAAGTTACCCTGGGGTCCTTTGTGACCTTGCCAACTATTACTTGCTCTTGGAGTGATCTTTGTTGGTCGACTGCTCCTGGAGAGGGTAATAATGGTCTTGAATTTCCTCTATTTGTACACAATCTGTCTGACTGTGGATTGGTGGAGTCCAAACTCTTTAGAGATGGTTTTGTAACCTTTTCCAGCCTGATGAGCATCAACAATGCTTTTTCTGAAGTCCTCAGAAATCTCCTTTGTTTGTGCCGTGATACACTTCCATGAACATGTGTTGTGAAGATCAGACTTTGATAAATCCCTGTTCTTTTAATAAAACAGGGTGCCCACTCACACCTGATTTGTCATCCCATTGATTGAAAACACCTGACTCTAATTTCACCTTCAAATTAACTGCTAATCCTAGAGGTTTACCTATTTTTGCCACTCACATATGTAATATTGGATCATTTTCCTCAATAAATAAATGACCAAGTATAATATTTTTGTCTCATTTGTTTAACTGGGTTCTCTTTATCTACTTTTAGGACTTGTGTGAAAATCTGATGTTGTTTTAGGTCATATTTATGCAGAAATATAGAAAATTCTAAAGGGTTCACAAACTTTCAAGCACCACTGTAGGTGTGTGTGAATCTGTGTTCATGCGTTACAATGGTCTGGCATCCAGTGTGTTCATCTCTCTTGTGCCTAATGTTCCCAGGATGTGCTCCAGATCCACTGTGACCCTGAAAAGGATAAAGGATTTACTGAAGAGGAATGAATGAATAAACTGAAATCCAGTGTTTACAATGCTAAACTGTGCAGGTCTTTAGGCCTAACTGAAAAACCTGAACTACTTGGAGCACAGCACTGAATGCTCATTAAATATATTACTCCGATTTATTAGATTTTCATGTTGATAATCTCCTTCTTAAACATGCAGTGTCATTTAGTTTAAATTTTATGTGGATTGTGATTATTGTTGTCCTTGGACTGACTGCAGATTATCTTGCCATATAGTGTCTTTTTAACATCTACTAAGCCTGAATTCTGTAAGGACAAGGAAATCCAGAATGGATCTTTTATAATAGTGACACATCAAGGAGACCCACAAACTGAGTTTAATCACAACTTGTAGTGTGTTTGTGTACTGTACTATGAGCTTATTATTTATGCTAATTCTATATTGCTTGACTCTTATTCTGTAAAGCTGCTTTGCGACAATGTTTATTGTTAAAAGCGCTATACAAATAAACTTGACTTGACAAAGAAAAAACTACAATACCCTGGTTGTATAAGTGTGCACAATCATTAAATAATACTTTGTTAAAGCACCTGTTGCTTGTGATACAGCAATATAGGGAGTAGGAGTCTACCTTCTTAGCACCTGTTGATTTAGAAATTTTATTCTACTATTTTTTACAAAAATGATCCAGTTCTGTCAAATTTCAAGGGGCTCTTCAATCACACTGCAGGTTTTCAATAGTATTTAGATCTAGGTTTTGACTGGGCCATTTTAAAACACTGATCATTTTCTTCTGAAGCCATTCCTTTGATGACCTGGAATTTTGATTTGGGTCATTGTGGTGGAAGGTGATTTTTATTTATTTATTTAAATTCATCTTAAGCTGTCAAACAGAGGCCTGGAGGTTTTGTGCCAAAATAGATAATAGATAAGCTATCCATTCTCTCTATCTTGACTAGAGCCCCTGTCCCAGCTGAAACCACCTCATAACACCAAGCATCACGGGCGCAGATAGAGGGTGGGACGGGTGGGATTCGTCCCACCCAGATTTAAATTCACCTCGTTCGGTCCGCCCCACTTATAGAGGGATTTCACTGACGTCACCCGAAACCGGAAGTAAACAGACCCTGCGCCATATTGGAAGACCAACAAACTCGTGATTGGGGGAAATAACGGCAGTGGTATGTGAACCCACGAGAATAAAGTGGAGTGGCAAACGACTTAAACAAATCTGAGCTGTTTTATTTATGATTTATTGGCTCAACAGTAGACTTGAAAGAAACCTGTGTGAGACTTGGCAAAAAACTGTGGATATAATGGATAAGTCTGTGCATGATCTGTGGACACTTTGAGGTAAGCAAACGCAAGAAATTCAGATTTAAAACATGCTAAATTGGCCCCAAGTTGATAACTGTATGAGGAGCAAGCCTCCCAGACTTCTACAATTTAATAATAATAATAATAATAACAATAATAATAATTTAGGATGGTTTGGGGCTTGCTCGCTCTCCCTCCTATTATATAAATAAAGTATAGTTGTGTAGGCATATATCATAAATACATATGTATAATTTGGATAAATTAACCTAAATTATGGATACCTTAATAGTAACAAAAAGTATTAATTTTTCAACTGAAAAGATATATTATTAAAAGATATCAACAAGATTACCTTGGTCATAACTATGTGTAGGTTATTCTTAACAACAGCTGTAATATCACGAACCAAGCCACTAACAACATAATTGTAAGCCTGTAGCTCTTTGTAGGCCTTCAAGTCATCAGCAGTGTAGGCACCGGGTGTAAACAACAAATAGTTTACAATGTCTGGGTAGCAAACAGATGGCAGAATTGGTGTCAGGTCCTCCTTATGTTTCCATTCTCCCTTGCCCCGAGTCTTATCATATGGGTCAAACCCATCAATCACAGCCAGTTTCTCCACATACCGTGCCCTTTCTGCAGCTGGTAATGTACTCACATAACCAGAATTATCAGCCATCGTGTCACTTCACTCTCGCTCGTAGTTTGTTTTATATTGTGAGTATGTATGTATGTATGTATGTATGTACTTGAGGTCTTCCAATATGGCGCCCTAACAAAATCCCGCGGTACGGTGACGTCACGCGGTAGCCCTCTATAGGGAGGAAAAACCGTCTATGCTGTCTTTCTTTGCATAAGGCAAACCTCACGGAAAAATCAAAAGACTAATTACCATTCGGTTTATTGAGGTGCACAGCAGTACATACATAGTTGCAACAACTCACATAAAACAGAACAAAGACTGATATTCGGTTGGTTGAGCTGCGCAGACTGCACAGGTTGCGAGGCAAGGCAAGGCAAGTTTATTTATATAGCACATTTCATACACAATGGCAGTTCAATGTGCTTTACAGAAGTAAAAACAAAACAGTAAACAATAGAGAAATAAAATTACATAAAATAATTTTATCTTTATTCTAAAATAATTAATTAAAAGAATTAAAAGAAAATAATAAGAATTAAACAACAGTAGAAATAAAATATTAAAATGCCAAAAAGAAAAAGGAGAAAAAGAGAAAGGGAAAAAAAAACCTAGCAGAATAAAATAGAATAAAGTTAAAGTAAATTTAAAACATGCAGAGAAAGTAAAGATTATAAAAAATGTAAAAATATTAATTATTTAACAGAAAGCATCTGAAAACAACTTGGTCTTTAACCTAGATTTGAAGCTGCCAACAGCAGGAGCATTTTTAATGTCCTCTGGCAGTTGGTTCCATAGCTGTACTGCATAGTAGCTAAAAGCTGCTTCACCACACTTTGTTTTAACAACTGGTTTTAATAGTAAATTTTTCTGTTGCGATCTGGTAGATCTGATTGGGTTAGGTCGCTGCAACATATCAGAGAGGTAATTGGGCCCTGTACCATTTAGAGATTTGTACACCAGCAGCAATGCTTTAAAGTCAATTCTGTAGCTTACTGGAAGCCAGTGAAGGGACCTTAGAATTGGAGTAATGTGCTCTGTTCTTTTTGTTCGTGTGAGAACCCTAGCCACTGCATTTTGAACCAGCTGAAGTCATTTGATGGTCTTTTTTGGCAGGCCTGTGAAAAGGCCATTGCAGTAATCAACCCTACTAGAGATGAAGGCATGTATTAGTTTTTCCAGATCATGTTTTGACATAAGTCCTCTTAGTTTGGAAATGTTTTTTAGGTGATAAAATGCCGTTTTAGTGATTGCTTTCATGTGACTGTCAAAGTTTAGCTCGCTGTCAATGAAAACACCAAGATTTTTAACCATTTCTTTAGTTTTAATCCCTTTTGTGTCAAGAATAGTGGTAATCCTGAGTCTTTCATCTTTTTTTCCAAATAGAATTACTTCTGTACTACTACTACTGAATTACTACTTCTGTTTTTCAATTTTTTGCAACTGAGATATATTATGAGAAATATTCTGCCGTATTTTATCAATTTTACCTTTGAAGAAGGATGCAAACTCATTGCATTTATTAACTGAGAGAAGTTCAGGTGCTAATTGTGGTGGGGGATTAGTTAGCTTCTCTACTGTTGAAAATAGCACACGGGCATTGTTCATATTCCTGCTGATGATATTGGAGAAGAAAGACTGTCTTGCTTTACGAATTTCATAATTATAATTACAAAGCATCTCTTTATGGATTTGATAATGGATGTGAAGTTTAGATTTGCGCCATTTTCTTTCAGTCTTTCTACATTCTCTCTTTAGCAGTTTAACAGCCGGGTACTGCTTCCATGGTGCTTTCTGCTTATCATTGACTCTTTTTATTTTGAATGGAGCAATATCATCCATAATTTGGGTCATATTTAAATTAAAAAATTCCAGTAAATCATCTACAGAGTCTGACATTTTGGTTGAGTTCTGAGAGAGAGCTTGCTTAAAAAGAGCACGTGTTGTCGTTTATGACTCTCCTGCCTATAGTCGTTGAGCTATTCTGAATGTGAGGAGACATAGAAACTTCAAAGAAAACACAGAAATGATCAGATAAGGCCAGGTCAACAACAGTATAAGAAACAGTAAGACCCTTTGTGATGACGAGGTCAAGAGTATGACCACGAGAGTGGGTCGGCCCCTGTACATGTTGTACTAGGTTAAAGTTATCAATAATTGCAAATAGTTCTTTGGCATAAATGTTATCAGTATTATCTACATGCAAGTTAAAATCCCCAGATATAATAAGACAATCAAACTCTAAGCAAATGACTGATAACAATTCACCAAACTCTTCAAGAAAGACTTTGGCTGAATGTCTCGGAGGCCTGTAAATAGTTAATAATAATATGTTAGGAGAGCATGTAACAAGTGCACATAAGTGTTCAAAGGACATAAAATCACCAAGTGAGGATTGTTTACATTGAAAAGAGACTTTGAATATATTTGCGATCCCTCCACCTTTCCCTTGTCGGGTAACATTCAAAAAATTAAAATTTGGGGGAGCTGCTTCGATAAGGGTGGTAGCACTATTTGCTTGATCCAGCCAGGTTTCGGTTAGAAGCAAAAAATCAAGATTGTGTTTACAAATAAGATCATTAATTAAAAATGACTTGTTTAAAAGTGATCTAATGTTCAAAAGGGCTAGTTTTACAGTAATATTTGGTTGTGCACTCTGATGCTGTTTTAAAACAGGAAGGAGATTAGATTGGTTCACCCCCAGGGTTAAATGTGCTCTATGTTTTCTGTTTCTTATCAACACAGGAATAGTGTCAACATCGGATCCCTGCTTTTTTCTACATCCATTTGCAGGGACCCAGAGTACATCAAACAAGACTTTCTAAATGTTCCATTTGGTTTGAGGGTGAAAGGACTGGAGATGACATGTATCTTTTGGATGGTGAAAAAGATTTGTAGCCAGCTGAAAGTCCTGGACGAACACAATTTTGATGAACTGGGTACACTGCTTGTCGCGACAAATTTGGACTAGAAAAAGAGAGTGTAGCCATAGGAAGCAATTTTTTCATGCTATTTGGGAAATCCATCCGAGGAGAAGTGGAGTCGTCTGTCCTTGAATGTTGGGAGGCCTGCAAGTCAGATGTTTGTGTGTCCTTGATGACGACTTGCAAAGATGATTGTTTAGGCTTTGTAACTATGTCAGTCTGCGACATCTTATCAACTGTTTTCCTCGGTGCTGACTGAGAAAAGATTGCAAGTTTGTAGTGGTCTGCTAAGACTTTGGCTCCAATCCAGCTGAGTTCAGTGCTATTTGGCTTGTAGAATTCTTTGCGATTCCAAAAAAGATTAAAATTGTCTATGAAATTCATACCAAATGAAGAACAAGTTTTTCCAAGCCAGGTGTTAAGACTGAAGAGTCGAGAAAAAGCAAAACTTCCTCTCGCTGGGAGTGGGCCACTGATAAAAGATTGAATTCCAGTCTTATAGAGCTCAGAAAAAAGTTTTCTGAAATCATCTTGGACAAACAGCTGTTCTCTGAAAACATCGTTTGCTCCCACATGTACAACGATACGCTTAATCGTTTTATGCTCGGACATGAGTTTCAAAATGCTGTCTTTGGTGTCAGAGATGGATGCATTTGGAAGACAACAAATAATCATCTCATAACCTTTTAATTGTCTTACAGTGGAATCACCAAGAACAAGGGTTGTGGGATCAGGTGGTGTTACGAGCTGCTTTTTGCCTCTTCTCACAGCTCTTCGATCTTGGTGTGATCTCTTTTTACTATGTGTTTGTCCACTTGACAAATCCTCCTCCACATCCCTGAGGCATTCAAATTTGTTCTGAAGCTTTATGGGCTGTGGATTTTCCATAGGATTGTAGATCCTATTGTAATTTGTAGAACGAGCTGGTGTTGAAGTAATTACTTTTCTGTTTTTGTTTTTGGGCTTAGCACCCATCATTTGCCAGTTTTCAGTACTCACATTTTGTACAGCTTGAGTGATGAATTCTTCCACTTGGTCTGCAATGTCCTCAGTCTGTCGGAGCGCAATCTCTGCATTCTCAGCCACTGTTTCTGTACTCCTTTCCTGAGATATCGCTTTTAATTCGTCCGTCTTTGGCAGAGCATTAATCTTTGATTCCAGAATAGAAATCCTCTGTTCTAATTCCATGCATTTTCTGCAGGATTTTTTGCTTCCTGGCATTTAAAAAAAAAAAAAAAGTGGAAATTAAAATTAAAAGCTTATAAAGATGAAGAAAAGAGAAAAAAAAAGTGGAAATTCAATGAGAAAGTCTCATCTCATCTCATTATCTCTAGCCGCTTTATCCTTCTACAGGGTCGCAGGCAAGCTGGAGCCTATCCCAGCTGACTACGGGCGAAAGGCGGGGTACACCCTGGACAAGTCGCCAGGTCATCACAGGGCTGACACATAGACACAGACAACCATTCACACTCACATTCACACCTACGGTCAATTTAGAGTCACCAGTTAACCTAACCTGCATGTCTTTGGACTGTGGGGGAAACCGGAGCACCCGGAGGAAACCCACGCGGACACGGGGAGAACATGCAAACTCCGCACAGAAAGGCCCTCGCCGGCCCCGGGGCTCGAACCCAGGACCTTCTTGCTGTGAGGCGACAGCGCTAACCACTACACCACCGTGCCGCCTCAATGAGAAAGTAAAGTATAGAAATAAAGATTAAGAAAGCAGGAGCAAAGCAAAGAAGCGTCCTACTCGCTTGAGTAGGAGGAGCAAGAGTGAGCTCGAGCTTGGTTGCTATGGTTACCCACAACAAATTTGACAGGCATATCGGGGACAGCTTCTAGTTCAGGACCCCAACACGGCATGATGAAGGGTGCCAAACCGAAAAGGCAGAAAACGATTGCATCGTTTTTTCAAAAAACAACGACTAAGTAAACTGTGCCTTACTTTACCATATCACCTTGCAATTTTTTTGATAGTCTGTTCAAAGTAATGTCGTAGTGAAAGTAAAATCGTACGGAGTAGAGATGCCTTTCTGGCAGCCTCCTTCTTTCGGTGGTAGCCTGTAGCTACAGTGCTCAGAAGGCAGTTTTAATGTTTAATCTGGCGTTCCCTGCCATAATTTCAGCGAGCATATTGTTTCATAAGGAAACTTTGCGAAGAGTTGTTGACTGACTGCCGCTCACGCAACACACAGGCATAGTTAGAACGTCAGGATGCACTGGTTTACACTTTACACACACACGTAGCCCAGCCTCTCGCTATGTTTAACAGTTGGAACTTAGCGGTTTTAAAACTAGTTTTGCAGTTTTGCAATTCCTACTCTTTATTAGTAGGCCTAAGCTAACGGTTGCAGGGATGAAGGAGTGATGTTTTTTTTTTGTCTTAGCTGAGTAATGTCGCCACCCTGAGGGCATCAGAGTATATTCCTCGCACAACACATGTTGGGGGTGGGGTTAGTTTGCTGGCAGCTTTGTCCCCCCCAGTTCAAAAAATGTATCTGCGCCCCTGTCAAGCATACCTTTTAGAATTAAGATCAAAATGTTCTACATTGGTCTTATCAGACCATAACACATTGCAAAATTTAGACGTTCTTGGAGGAAAAAAGCTAACACCTAGCCAACCTACTCTATAGCCCGGACATGAAGAATATGAGAAATTATGTCACATACAAGGAGTGACCAGTTATTGGAAAATATTTCTGAGGTTCCTTAAATGTTGCCATGGTTGCCAAAATTGTCCTTTAGGCAATTTTGGAGGGATATCCAGTTCTCTGTAATGTTACTGTGGTGCCCCATTTTCTTCACTTGTTGATTACCTTTGGTGTTCCATATACATCTAGAGTTTCGGAAATTCTTGTTTACCTCCTTCCTGATTCTCTTTGAGATCCTGTATATTCTCTTTGCAGTCCTTGGGTTCAGCAATCAGATGAAGCCAAAAAGTTGTCAAGAAAATCTTCTAGAAACAGTCGCTCTTTAGTGGTTTATTGATCAGAATCACTTAATTGATTACTTTTGAACATGAGTTTGAATGTCATGATTCTGAGCACCGTCACATGCCCCATGATAAGGTGAGCACACTTATGTAACTAGATTATTGCAAGTTTTTTCTTTTTTTCTGTAAAACATTTATATTTGTTTTTCATTTGAATTTTGTTGGTTGCTGTATTACATTAAAGGGGGGGGGGGAGATCTGACATGATTTACCTTGGTTTCTTTTTCACATCACAAAAACCTGCCATGTTAATTTTATTTTAGTGCCCCGTCTAGGTGGAACATTTAATTTGCCTGAGTAGGGGGTGGGATATTGGAACAAACTAGCAAATTCGGTGGTGATATATTAACGATAATGCTGTCTTAGAGCTGTTTAAGTAAATTAAGCTCCTTCATGCAATGATTCATCTCATCTCATTATCTCTAGCCGCTTTATCCTGTTCTACACAGCAAAATCCGCATACCCAAATTAACACTGTCAGATTTAATTTCAACACTTTTAAAGTGTCTATATGGGTCCACCCCATGAGTGTTAATTTAACTCTTTTTGCAGTGTTGGTACCTTAACACTAATTTGGTGTCATTTTTCACTCTTTTTGGAGTTAAAAGTTAACACTTATTAACAACATCCAGTGTTAGTTTTTCTCAACACTGATATGTAGTGTTAGACATGAACTTTCTCAGAGGATCATTTGTTGACTATAAAAGTGTTAGCCCCATAACCCTTAAAAGGTGTAAATTCAGTTCTTCCTGGAAATGATTTTCAAATTAAAGTTTGCTGAAATAAAGGTGGACATATTTTGTGTTTTACAATTAAACATTTATTTTAAACATAATGAAGTCACATTAAAAAATGTAACAATATGGAACAATATGGAACAATATATGTCCTTTCACTCTCATTAGAATATTGCTTCTGAAATGGTCTAAAGTAAGTCAACTGGTCAACAAAAATCAAAGCATGTTCATTGCTTTGTTCAGCAGTCGGTGAAGGATCTTCTGGCTTCAGCCAATCGATGTGTGTCTATGCAGTGGGCGGGGTGACATGAACACTTCAAGTGTAAAACCCAGAATCGGAGTTGAGAGTTAGAAGTTCAGAGTTAGTATTTATACAATTACACTGACAGGTTTGATTTAGTGACACTTTGTTTTTACACCCGATTTTGACACCAACTACTTATCAACTGAAGTCAAATATAATGGATTTAGCTCTATCAGAGTAAAATTAACTCTACTTTTGCTCAAATTTCACTAACACCCAAAATTTAACACTTCTGAATTTGCTGTGTACAGTGTCGCAGGCAAGCTGGAGCCTATCCCAGCTGACTACAGGTGAAAGGCGGGGTACACCCTGAACAAGTCACCAGGTCATCACTGGGCTGACACAGACACAGACAACCATTCACACTTGTGGTCAATTTAGAGTCACCAGTTAACCTAACCTGCATGTCTTTGGACTGTGGGGGAAACCGGAGCACCCGGAGGAAACCCACGCAGATATGGGGAGAACATGCAAACTCCGCACAGAAAGGCCCTCACTGGCCACACGGCTCGAACCCGGACGTTCTTGCTGTGAGGCGACAGTGCTAACCACTACACCACCGTGCCGCCCAAGTTAGAGCTGTTTGAGTAAATTATACTCCACCTCATTAGAATTTGATATGTTGTGGCCATATTGTTTTCAAATGTCAACGTTTCTAATAGTGCGGGCCACACAGAGTAGTTTGACACCAAAATTGTGAAGATAGGACAAAAATTGTAGGACAAGTTCTTAAAAGCAGGTTTTGCATATTATGCAAATTATTATGAACTCGAGTGGGCAGGGCTAAATGAGTCAAAGGGCAAATTTATATGGATTGAGCCAAGAAATTTCACTATAGCTCTTATTATCC